>NC_061107.1:6161074-6208574 GCF_015104395.2 Macrobrachium nipponense
ACAGAGGTTGTTTATAGTTGTTTCATTGACAGTGCATCCGATTGGGAGCGAGTTCAGTTTGACGTTCAAGGCATCTGTGTACGTATTAAAGAGGTATGAAGAGAGAATGCCCCCTTGCCGAAGCCCATTTAGGGAGCCGAAGGTGTAAGATAATACGTTTCCCCATTTGACACAGAATTGCTGTGTGGAGAACCAGCAATGTAAAATGCCAATTAGATATAGGGGTGTGCCCCTTTTATGCAGCTTCAGGAAGAGCTCACATCTACAAAACAAAGGAAAACAGGAGAGGCTGATGATAGGTAGTAGTTCAGCAATTCTTTCAGTATGTAGATGCAGGTGTCGGTTGAGTGGTTTGCTTTAAACCCGAACTGGTTGTCAGTGGTGTGTAGAAAGGGGAGAAGTCTCACTAGAAGAACAGACTCAAGTATCTTCGATGCGATCGTTGTGATTGCAATCGGCCGGTAGTTGCCAGGGTCAGCTGCATCCTTAAGCTTGTTTTTGATTAATGGTATCAGGTGAACTAAGAGTAGGGAGTCTGGAAGAAACCGGTGAATTATGCACGCATTGAATAGGGCAGCAAGCAAAATGTAAATTATCGGATGGCAGAGTTTGAAGGCCTCTGCAGGAAGACCATCACAGCCGGGCGATTTATTATTAGGTAGGCTGTTTATGGCATCGCTGATGTTACCTGGCGTAAAACGGTCTGCAAAATGAAATTGAATGTTGTCAGTAAGGAGGTTATCTACATCCCTTCGGGAATCTTGATCATTTATGCAATTCAGGATATTGTTGAAGTGATCGCCCCACATACTTGCAATAGCTTCGTCTCAGACTGCTTCCCCTACTCTCTGTGATAGCTTTTTAGTTTTGGGATTTAAAGACTGGATATCTTTCCAAAGACGAGGATAATCACCAGATTCTAAGTTTCTAGACATTGCATCGGCTCTTAGTGGTTTTTCATATAACCTGCAGTGCTTAAGAGCAAGTTTGAACTGCGCTCTCACTTTGGTCCTCATTAGCAATGCAGTGTGCCCTTCCCTAGGGCTACCATTTTGCCTCCACAGTAAAAACATTTCTCGTGAGGTATGTATACATATCTTTAACCAAGTCATTCCATCCAGGTATATTACGAGAATTACCTTGACGAAATCTGTAGGCAGTCCTGCCCGAAGCAAGCAAAGCGGAGATTATGTTCGAATAGAATTCATTCAGATCCCTCTTGAGGTGGTCATTTCTACAATTTGTGTTAGTACAAAGTAAGGAGTCTGCCGGTTGAACTATTGACCGCAACCTGGTTTCCGTGGTCGCCCTAAAGTTTCTGGTTTTCTGTTGGTTTTTTAAAATCCCAGTTTACCGCTTGTGGGCGATCAGTTAGGGGGTTCACGGTTGGGAGGGATGGGGTACTGAATGACACCTGTAATGGGATGTGATCGTAGCCCGTTGCAAGATCATAGCGAATATTGCAGGTCATAATAGAATCATGAAGTTGTGGGGATGTGATGCAGTGGTCCAGCCAGGAAGTTGTAATAGCGTCCGCTCTATTATGTACATATGAATAAGAGGAGGGAGGGAGGAGCATAACATCGCTAATTTGGAGAGCATGATTTTGACAGAAGCGAGTAAGTTCATTATAAAATTGTTTTGTGGGGTGAGAATTAAGGTCCCCTATTATACAGATATGATCAGCTGGAGAATCATGAATAATACTGTGTAACTCCCCTAGGATCATGCAGTAATGATCAAAATTATTGTTATTTTCCCATGGCATATAAACATTAATAATTAGGATATTAGAGTTCTCTACTGTCACTTGAAGCCCCAGCAATCTGTCACTCCTGTAGGTCATCACCTTTATTGTATTGTCTAACGATTTGTGCCACAGGAAAGAAAGGCCTCCTTTTGGGCGACCGGCTATGATTTGGTCTGTAACTTGCATCGATGAAGTGGGGAAGGTTCTGAAGTCTTCATGAATTGAATCGCATATGGCAAGGTCATGTGGCCAGAGGAGCGTTTCTTGCAATGCAATGATGCCTTTGAAGTTTTTACAGAACATGTTTAGGAGAGGAATGTTCCGCTTGAGGCCAAAGATATTCCAAGAGATTATGTTTAATGTATCCATGGCTACTCACGAAGATGGGAGATGAATGCGCTGATCATTTGGGTGGATGGGGGGTTAGCCAGGGGGAGTGGGCAGTCACTCGCAATGGGGAGTTGACTGGCACTTGCGGTGGATATGACCCTGGTTGGAGTGTCAGTAAGTTCCCCTGGGGGTGGTTGATCCCGGATTAGTCTGTATCCTGAAATTAATATATTAGGACCAAAATTCTCGCCTTTAAGAACGCGGAGGTGTTGAAATAGGCAGGTAATCCTGTAAGCCACTTTATGTTTAATCCTGCATGGGAGTTCGTGAGAGATGAGTGGGTCAGAGCCAGTGAGAAACTTGACTCTCTCCACTATGGCATCTAGCGTCACCGATGAGCGAAGATTGTGAATTACTACGTGACATCTCTTCTCAGGTGTCGGGCGAGGTGAAACATGAATGTTGGGCTCCGGTCCGGCGGCCAAACAGGAGGTTCTTCTCTTCTTTCTGCTTGTTTGTATCTGCCATCCGCCAGACCCCTCATGATCAGTTTAATCTGCATCTACGATGTGCGGTTGGGGGGGGAGAGATAGGGTGGGGAGGATTACGAGGGCAAGTAATCATCACGGGAGATATATCTTCCACCGGAGGTACTGGGCAGGGAGAAGCGGTTGGGGGATCAACAGTCCCCTCGGAAGAGGGCACTTCCATGTTGCTGGGAGGCGAGGAAAAACTGGATGCCGTATTCGTAGGAGTCTGGTGGCTATCTGTGCGATTGTCTATCGATCCCCTGCACTCCTTTGATCGCATCCCAGATCCGTGTGAGTTTATTTGTTTTCCACAGTTTTAAGACTGTCTAGGGATTCTGTAGTCCTTTGATCACGTCCCAGATTCTTGATAATTTATCATTGTCTCCTCAATTTTTTCTGAGTTTTTTCCAATTATATCTGAGAGAGATTTTACTGTTTTGAAGGCATTTTCTGCCGTGTGGTACACCGCAGGTAGGCTTAGGTCAGCAGGGCCCTTTGGTGGCAGGTTGTAAGGGTCATCGGCGTAGATTTCCACCGAGCAGGTCCTTAGCCACATAGTGATATACGATATTTTTTTGTTGGAGGGGACAAGTTTCTTCGCGGATCGCTCCTTGAGAATGCTCTCTGGTATCAGATCTTTGCATTTCGTATATGCAACGTTGATTTCCTCATCTGAGAAGGCATCACTGACAGATTGTATAGCAGACTCGACGTCGGAACGGTTCGATTGGTATTGTAAGTAAAAAAGACAATTGTTCGTGATACGGAACTTGTGTGTGCACAGGCACCGGTAGGTGCCAGGCTCACTTGCACAACGGTTGGAGGTTGGTCGGGTGACATTTTTGCGGTAAGGGAGGGGGTCAAGCACTAACACATACACTGCATTCTTTTACCCATTTCCCAGGACCAATAGGCCTCGAGTAGCTGTGATTTGAAAGATTTCTAAGGCACTGATTGGAGCAGAAGGAAATATTAGAATATCTGCCGTTGCACAACACTCTCCGGCTTACACGCCGGGTATTACGTGGAGACATTATTAACACATTGCTTACTATAAGAGGTATAATCACCAATGGCGAAAAACCCTTCTTTTCTGTGAAGAAACGCGAGACAGAGCTCCAACACGTCCGCACCCCATTTTAGCTATTTAGATATATATATATCGTTTCTCGAGATATAGAGAGATAATATATATGAATATTATAGTAAGATATAGATAATATATAATATTATTTAAGACATATTCTATATGCTATAGATATTATATTATATAGAGAGAGACAATGAATATATGATATAGTCGATCTAGAGATATATTATTATTATGACACTATAGATATAGATATTATAGGATAATGATATAGAGAGAATATATAGATAAGAGTATATGATATAGGATAGATAATATATATATAATAGAGATTATAGCTATAGATAGACATATATGATATATATAGATATATATAATAGCATATAGATCTATATATATAGATAGAGAGTGATAATATATATCTAGATATATCTTCTCTATATTATATATAGATAGATAGATATAGGAGTATGAATATATAATATATATATATAGTATATATATGATATATATGGATATATATATATTTATAGATATATATATCAGATATATATATAGATATATATAATAAAATGATATATATATATATCTATATATAATAATCTATATATATATATATATATATATATATATATATATATTATATATATATATATATATATGTATATAGATATATAGATATATATATATATATATATTATATATATATATATATATATTTATATAAATATATATATATATATCTATTATATATATATATAGAATATGTATATATATATATATATATATAGATATACATATATATTTATATATATATAATATATATATATAAATAATATATAATATATATATACTATATATATATCTATATCTGATATATTATATATATATAGATATATATATATATATATATAGATATATATATATTATATATATATATATCTCTACTATAGATATATATATCTATATCTTATATAGATATAGAATATATATATAATATATATCTATATCTATATCTATAGCTATATCTATATATAATATTATATATATATTATTGATAAGATAATATAGATATGATCTATATAGATATATATATATATATATATATATAATATATTATATTATATTATAATAATATAATATATATATATATATATAGTATATATATATCTATATCTATATATATTATATATATATAATCTATATATATATATAATATTATATATATATATATATTATTATATAAGCCTGATATATATATATATATAATATATATTATATATAGATATAATATATCTATATATATATATATATATATATATATATATATATATATATATATAATATATCATACTATATTATCTGTGATATATATATATTTATATATTATATGTATATATATTATATAAATTATATATATATAATATATATTATTATATATTATATATATAATTCTAATATATATAAAATTAAATATCATAGAAAAATATATACCAAGCCAAGTAGCAAATATCAAATTTAAGAATTTTACATGCTTCAACTTTTACTTTTGCTTCAGTAGTTACGAACAATATTGATACCTCGGTATTCAACGCCTTATGGGCGTCGGGTGCTGTTGTCGAAGCAAAGGCTGAACTGGAGGATATATATATTCAAATGGATATGGATCCGATTAAGTTTTTGAAGTTCCGAATCACTGTTGGGTGAATGAACCAGACGGCCTTTTTTTGGGACGACACCAGATGTGCCAGGAATTGCTTATGCTTTTTATGTTTTGGCTGGCTGTTTGGCCGTCCTTGGCAAGAAAAGTAACTACCGCGATATTCAGAAGAAGAAGAAGAAGAAGAAGAAGAAGAAGAAGAAGAAGAAGAAGAAAAATGAAAATTCGATTTGACGA
The DNA here is from genome assembly GCF_015104395.2 of Macrobrachium nipponense. NCBI lineage: Eukaryota > Metazoa > Arthropoda > Malacostraca > Decapoda > Palaemonidae > Macrobrachium > Macrobrachium nipponense. The sequence continues at coordinate 6,166,672 of NC_061107.1, forward strand.
AGTTCCCCAACCAACACCAGAAGCAACTGCAAGACGAAATGGAGCCGAAAAAGGGAAAAATAAAAGTAAATTTCATGGAAATAAAAATTAACTCTTTGGGAGCAGAGATAAAGATCGGCGCGTAGAGTACTTGGTTCCGATCGCTTAGTAAGAGATATTATTATTATTATGATAATGACTGCATCAGCAGAATGGATATTATAGTATGCATTCCAGTTTTTATAATTAATCTCTTTTCCGATATAAGTGCGTTATAATCCCAGGCTATTTTCATAATTTTAATTTAAAAAATTAAAGAGAGGTTCTGAGATGTGTATTTATTCAATATAGTACAGGCCGTAAGGAATTTGGATAGTAAGTGAAACCTTAAGATCATATCCCGCAGAGTTTCTGGTAAATGTTTATTCCTTAGGCAAATTCAAGGGCAGCATTTCCTGCGAGCAAAAAATAGAAATCTCTACGGTATCCGATATCCATATTTAAATTATCATCATATTTTATACTTCTGGCCACTTTTCAACTACTTTTTATTTTATAAATTTGTCTAAAAGAGGGTGTGTTCCGTTCATATATTTATTAATTAGTTATTATTATTAATTATTTTATTAATTATTATTAATTATTATTATTATTATTATTAATTAATTATTTATTATTATTGCTTGAGAAGTCAACATCAGTTGCCATCACAAGAAGTACAACAGAACTGAGCTACTCGAAACAAAACTGATATCATGGTCAGTGATTATTTCAAAGCATACTAGCTCTTTTGCGTGTGAGGATATTTTCTGTCTATATTACTGATATTATAATAACATGAATAACTTTTCAAAATGCTTGCCTTTTAAAGTATATTATGAGAACGTTATGAAACAAGATATCCATTCATTTAATTAAAATTAATTTTGCCGAGTTACTCGATGCAATTGACTTTTATGAAAATTGTAGTTCCTGTATTTTGAAAAAAAAGAGTTTAGAAATGTCGAATTTTAAAACCTTTACTTATCATGAATACCAAGTACTATCAATAATCGTCCATAAGTAAACTTAAACAAGGGTTTATAAGCAGCAATATCGCAAAAACATCAACGTCAATGGTATTTTTTCCCGCCACGCTCCGCAGGCAGCAGGTAGTGCATCCATTGTTTTAGATACTGAATATATTTCAAAATACTGAATATAATGCAAAATAATGATTCTGATTCGAAGCGTCATAAAGGGGTCTTTTAGAAGCTATAACCTCACAATTATTCCACAGTCGAAGACAACCAAAATGTTCCAGTTTGCCTGACCTTTTTTGTAGAGGAGAGGAAGAAAAGAACTATTCCTGGTATATATGAAAGAGGTCAATAGTTTTTCACCATCATTATTTCATTGGGCTTGAGGTTCACTATGATTTCCTCCTGAACCATTAAATGTGGATAATTAAACTAACTATAACCAAGAGGTGATTATATGTAGCACACTATCATTATTCCATATTAAAGCAAGTAATTACGCTGCCTTTCAACTTTATTACAGACTGTCAGGAGTATTACTGTCATGAATTAGATCTAAATACGTATTTGCGTGAGATTACTTGGTATTGATAAGAACAATAGAAATTCATATGACGCTCAGTAACTACAATATATACTTTTAAAAGACTTTTTACAGATGCGAAATACACGAATCGCGATGCGATACAAATAATTTAAAGAAAAATATATGAAGAATTCGACGTACCTATGGTTCAACTCGTTACAGAAGGAACGATTAATCGAACTGTGATTAAGGCACTTTTAGATGTCTAAGAATAATGCGCTAGATTCACTCCAGATGGGTACGAACTTTTAAGAAACATTATTTTAAGATCTAATGACGCACCGGTCTCATTTATATTTCCTTTTCCTCCCTCGTTTCTCATTTACATACAGAAATGGAGTAATGCACATTTTAATCTTATTTTGATGAGAAATAAGAGAAGAAAAGAGATGGAAAGAAAGCCAGATTCGAGGCACAGAGAGAGAGAGAGAAGAGAGAGACGAGAGAAGGGAAGAGCGAAGGAGAGAGAGAGAGAGAGAGAGAGAGAAATACATACATATGTCCACTATCTCTTTCCTTGTGTATTCAAAATTCTTTCATAACTCTTAACTTGATCCAATCTCTTTTGTTTGATCAAACTCAAATGCTTCTTCCTGTATTTCATTTGTCTTAGTTTCTTACCTTAAATCCCTCCAACCACCTTCCCCCTGAGTAACATACAAACACCACAATTCTTGTAACCAACACTTTCATAGTGGGTACTCCTTGGGGTCTTTCCCATATCACATGACTTCTGAACCCTGGTCAGTCAGTCACTTATTGTCACCGTCTGCGACAACTCTCTTTACTTTCTCTAATCCTTTCTGCTTCAGCATCATTCATCTCGAGCTCTCTTTCAGCTAACGATGATTGTTCTCTCTTAGTCGACCCAGGAGACGTGTGACACGATCTTCTTTTGTTTATTGAAAATGACCCAACATAACGTATCATCTCGGATATCCTTCTGCCAACTAACAAACCGATATTGGGCTGGGTATGACAGTGATAAATAAGTTTGCTAAATACGTCAGTCATGACCATCAATCACAAAAGGAACTAAAATGTACATCATATCTTTTTTTCCAACAACGGAAATGGCCGTGATTACAGGATAGCAGACGACAATGTGGAAAAAGAAACGTGACAGAGAATCCTCACCTGAAAGGAAGCTACTATTTTTTGTGTCACTATTTCTTTGGGGCGACGTTCTCACTCACCCCTATTAGAAATAATGACCCCTCTGCATTACACTCTCTCGGGTATCTCGTCTTTGACAGCAGCGTCTTCAAATCCCGAGGGGGAAAAAGAGAAAGTGGCGCTCGTCTGGAAAAATGAGACGACAGAAGAAAAAGATCTCTATCTTCCTCTGCATTCAGCAATTCAGCTGAAGAGACATTCCAGGCAATCGACTCCCACGCCTACAGCTTAGACTTATTTCAACGAATAGGGTCGTTCGTGTATTTGCGTTTTATAGCAACCCCTTTGAAAAATTTCCATTTTGAGTGACCGTCAAAGAAGGTTTTATTCTCCTATGAAGAGATTGACAGAAGGATTTCAGCAATAGGACCGGATGCTGGCGTGTATTTTATTGCTCTCTGAACTTCAGAATACCTTAAAAGACTCTCAATGCCTTCTCCCCCATGGAATTTCCAGGATATTCAATTGGAAACTGAGAGAGAGAGAGAGAGAGAGAGAGAGAGAGAGAGAGAGAGAGAGAGAGAGAGAGAGAGAGAGAGACGCAACTAGGATTTATTTATTTTGTATGCATCTTATTTCTACTGACGTCCCACGATTCAGGATTTAAATAGAGCATAATACATTATTGCATTTGAATTTGACAGATTTAGCGAGAGTTTCCCAATAATTGAATTAGAAGAGTTCAGTATCCAACCTATAATTTAGTTTATAAAGAGAAGTGTCGATTATAAAATCTTTTACACCGTTTATTCTTTTAATTCAATTGCTGAAGTCTTAACCTTGATGTAATACCAGCGTAATTATAACACGGCCAAATAATCTGAAGAATATCCGTTTTAAATTCATGACAAAAGCTCTCAACAGATAGAAAATATTTTGGTAAAAGTCGTCATGACCCATTGTCATGTCTTGTAATGATAGTCTTACAAGTCTCATGAACATAAATGGGTTGATTATATTACATAATTAGGTGAAAGTAAAAAGATGTAAGAATTCATGAATAAAATAGCAAAACAAACTTTCCAAACGTGCGAAAGTGTTTTGACGGAGAGGAAACTTGAAATTGAATGATAACAAAAGTCAAATTGGGGGAGAAGTGGAGGCCGCTGAGGTAGACCAGTGAAACGATTGTGAAGAACTGGGTGTTAGGGGGAGGGGTGGGGGGAGGGAACAAATGCATTTGTTTTATTTCATCCTTTTGGAGTAAATGTACCGAATGGTTCTGTGATGAACCAAGAGAGAAATCCCCGAAGGCAAAGATACCTTGAGGGGTTACCGCGTTTATCTCTGTTAGTAGCATATGTTAAATATTATTGATTAGACTGGGACTATCTCCATGTATAAACGACAATTCGTTTACAATAAAAGCACAAAATATCAGATATAGCATAAAAAGAAGTTGAATAAGGGCACACAAAAACTCATTGGTACTTAAAACGTTTACGATTATAGTCTAAAAACGACACTAGATGGCTCTGTCGTTTCCTGCGAAACATGTTGAAAACAATAGCGACGATACCCTACAATGTAAACATGATTTGGGATCTGTCAGCACCTGCGGTCATATGGTAAAGCTTACAGAGTGATAATTCTTCTTCTTCTTATTATTATTATTATTATTATTATTATTATTATTATTATTATTATTATTATTATTTTGCTCTATCAAAGTCCTCCAATTCGACTGGGTGGTATTTATAGTGTGGGGTTCCGGGTTGCATCCTGCCCTCCTTAGGAGTCCATCACTTTTCTTACTATGTGCGCCGTTTCTAGCATCACACTCTTCTACATTAGTCCTGGAGCTACTTCAGCTTCTAGTTTTTCAAGATTCCTTTTCAGGGATCTTGGGATCGTGCCTAGTGTTCCTATGATTATGGGTACAATTTCCACTGGCATATCCCATATCCTTCTTATTTCTATTTTCAGGTCTGATACTTATCCATTTTTCTCTCTCTTTCTCTTCAACTCTGGTGTCCCATGGTATTGCGACATCAATGAGTGATACTTTCTTCTTGACTTTGTCAACCAACGTTATGTCTGGTCTATTTGCACGTATCACCCTATCTGTTCTGATACCATAGTCCCAGAGGATCTTTGCCTGATCGTTTTCTATCCCTCCCTCAGGTTGGTGCTCGTAAGGTAGTGATGTTTCTTGCACAGGCTCCAGTGGAGGGCTTTTGCCACTGAATCATGCCTCTTTTTGTACTGGTTCTGTGCAAGTGCCGGCCATGCGCTTGCTATGTGGTGTATGGTTTCATTTTTCGTATTGCACTTCCTGCACATGGGAGAGATGTTATTTCCGTCTATCGTTCTTTGAACATATCTGGTTCTTAGGGCCTGATCTTGTGCCGCTGTTATCATTCCTCCAGTTTCCTTCTTTAGCTCTCCCCTCTGTAGCCATTGCCATGTGTCATCGCTGGCTAGTTCTTTAGTCTGTGTCATGTATTGTCCGTGCATTGGTTTGTTGTGCCAGTACTCTGTTCTGTTTGTGTATATTTCTAGGTCTTCGTCTACTTTTATTAGTCCTTCTTCCCATGCACTCTTGAGCCACTTGTCTTCACTGGTTTATAGATATTGCCCCAGTGCTCTGTTCTCGATGTTGACGCAGTCCTCTATACTTAGTAGTCCTCTCCCTCCTTCCTTTCGTGTTATGTATAGTCTGTCCGTATTTGCTCTTGGGTGTAGTGCTTTGTGTATTGTCATATGTTTCCTGGTTTTCTGATCTATGCTGCGGAGTTCTGCCTTTGTCCATTCCACTATTCCTGCGCTGTATCTGATTACTGGCATTGCCCATGTGTTTATGGCTTTTATCATATTTCCGGCGTTGAGTTTTGACTTGAGTATCGCCTTGAGTCTTTGCATATATTCTTTCCTGTTCGTGTCCTTCATCTCTTGGTGTTTTATATCACCTCCTTCCATTATTCCTAGGTATTTGTATCCTGTCTCATCTATGTGTTTGATGTTGCTCCCATCTGGTAGCTTTATCCCTTCAGTTCTCGTTACTTTGCCTTTTTGTATGTTGACTAAGGCGCGTTTTTCTATTCCAAACTCCATCCTGATGTCCCTAGATACAATCCTTACAGTCTGGATTAGGGTATCTATTTCCTTGATGCTCTTACCATACAGCTTGATGTCCATGAACATCAGATGGTTGATTCTGTTGCCTCTTTTCTTGAGTTGGTACCCGGCATCCATCTTCTGTAGTACTTTTGTCATGGGAATCATGGCTACTACGAAGAGTAGTGGGGACAGTGAGTCGCCCTGGAAGATCCCTCTCCTGATATCAACCTCTGCTAGTCTTATTCCAGAGCTTGTAAGTATTGTATTCCAGTTGCGCATTGTATTTTTGAGGAAGCTGATGGTGTTTTCCTCTGCCCCATATATTTTCAGGTATTCCATTAGCCATGTGTGTGGTATCATGTTGAAGGCTTTCTTATAGTCTATCCATGCCATGCTTAGGTTGGTTTCCCTTCTCCTACTGTTTTTCATTACCATTTTGTCTATGAGGAGCTGGTTTTTTGTGCCCCTACACTTCCTTCTGCAGCCTTTCTGTTGGTGGGGGATGGTGTTTATCTCCTCTTGGTAGTTGTATTGCCTTTCAATGATGATACCTGTTAGTAACTTCCACATTATTGGTAGGCAGGTGATAGGCCTGTAGTTACTGGCTATATTTCCCTTACTCTTGTCTTTTTGTACTAAGGATGTTCTTCCTGTGGTCATCCATTTGGGTGCATGGTGATTTGAGATACTATGCTGGAGTTGCTCTGCTATTCGTGGGTGAAGGCCCTTGATGTATTTGAGCCAGTATCCATGGACTTCATCGGGACCTGGGGCATTCCAGTTTGGCATTTTCTTTAGTTGGTGTCTGACTGTGTCTGTCATGATCTCTGTGAATCTTTGTTTTATTCTCCCTGTTTCTTCTTCTTTGACTTCCTGGAGCCATGTTGCATGTTAGTTGTGTGATACCGGATTGCTCCATATGTTTTCCCAGAGTCTTTTACTTGGTTCGGCTTCAGGAATTTCTTGGTGGTTGTTTTCCCCTCTTAGTTGGCTGTATAGTCTTTTCTGGTTGGTTCCGAATAGTTTGTTCTGTTGTTATCCCTTATTCCGGTTTATGTACCGTTGGATCTTATGTGCTTTGGCCTTAAGCCTCTGTTTTACATCTTCTATTGTGTTGTTTAGTCCCCCTCTCTTGTACTTTGTATTTCTCGTTGAGTTCCTCACTTGTTTTCTTGCTTCTTAGCCTTTTTTCTACCATCTCTTTCAGTTTACTTAAGTCAGATCTCATCACCATGATTTGCTTTTCCAAGCGCCTTTTCCAAGGAGGTTGCTGTTTTGGTTTCTGTTGGGTTGGTTGTGCTGGTGGTGTTGGTGTTCGAATCCCATCAGTTCTGCTACTAATCTTGCTCCTGCATATGCCAAGTTATTTGTTTCTGTGATACTGGTGGTGTGTATTATGCCCATTATTTCATTGACCTCACTTGTTTTCTCCCTTAATTTCTTCGTGTTGTAGGCTTTCATGGAGGGGATCTTTGTTCTCTCTGTATCTGGCTCCATCCATTGTCTAATCTTTTCTACCCATTCCGTCCTCTCTGTTACTTCGTCGGCGTTTCTTCGTGTGTCGTTGTTTGATACCTCATCATCCCTGTTGTCATCTGTGGCATCGTCTCTCAGTTCGTCTTCGTGTAATTCGTTGTCGTGTGACATTTCCTTTTCCAGTTCTTCTCTTTCTGTTGGGGAGAGCCAGTTCTTTTTCTTTATATTCCTTACTTGGTCTGCTAGCCTCTGCTCTGTTTGGGGAGTGTTATTCCTCATTCCCAGATGTTGACCACTCCTTCTTTCTATATCCTCTCTCCGTCGGGTTGCTTCTGATGTAGCATCTCATATTTCCTTATTTTCTTCGCTTGTCCATTTCTTCCTTTGGGTTGCTTCTATAGCTCCAATCTCAGGCTGTTGGTTACTGTCGTTGTGGTGGTCAGTTGCTGGATGACGACCTCCAAGTACCTGACCGTCTTCCCATTTAATTGGGTTGAATACCTGGCTGCCGGACGAAAGTCCTCCCTGTTGCCAGAGGTTCCATTTACGTCGTTGTCGTTTATTCCTTAATTTCTTAACATCATTGCTGAGTTTTTGCTATTTAACCCATAGCTGGACCCACCCCATCATGGGATAGGTACTCATTTACAGCTGAGTAGACAGGAAATTATGGTAAATATCCTTTCCCAAGGAATCAACGCCGAGGAGAGCGGTCACCCATCCAACGACTGACCAGCCCCAATGTTGCTTAACCAAACCATTGACGACCTAACCCACTCTGCCACGGCGCCACACATTATTATTATTATTATTATTATTATTATTTTTTTTTTTTTTTTTTTTTTTTTTTTTTTTTTTTTTTTTTTTTTTTTTTTTTTTTTTTTTTTTTTTTTTTTTTTTTTTTTTTTTTTTTTGCTCTATCACAGTCCTCCAATTCGACTGGGTGGTATTTATAGTGTGGGTTCCGGGTTGCATCCTGCCTCCTTAGGAGTCCATCACTTTCTACTATATGTGCCGTTTCTAGGATCACACTCTTCCTGCATGAGGCCCACGGAGCTACTTCAGCCTCTAGTTTTTCTTTTTCTAGATTCCTTTTCAAGGATCTTGGGATCGCGCCTAGTGCTCCTATGATTATGGGTACGATTTCCACTGGCATATCCCATATCCTTGTCTATATTTTCAGATCTTGATACTTATCCATTTTTTCCCTCTCTTTCTCTTCAACTCTGGTGTCCCATGGTATTGCGACATCAATGAGTGATACTTTCTTCTTGACTTTGTCAATCAACGTCACGTCTGGTCTGTTTGCACGTATCACCCTATCCGTCCTGATACCATAGTCCCAGAGGATCTTTGCCTGATCGTTTTCTATCACTCCCTCAGGTTGGTACTCGTACCACTTATTACTGCAAGGTAGCTGATGTTTCTTGCACAGGCTCCAGTGGAGGGCTTTTGCCACTGGATCATGCCTCTTTTTGTACTGGTTTTGTGCAAGTGCCGGGCATTCGCTTGCTATGTGGTTTATGGTTTCATTTTTCGTTTTGCACTTCCTACATATGGGAGAGATGTTATTTCCATCTATCGTTCTTTGAACATATCTGGTTCTTAGGGCCTGATCTTGTGCCGCTGTTATCATTCCTTCAGTTTCCTTCTTTAGCTCTCCCCTCTGTAGCCATTGCCATGTGTCTTAGCTGGCTAGTTCTTTAGTCTGTCTCATGTATTGTCCATGCATTGGTTTGTTGTGCCAGTCCTCTGTTCTGTCTGTCATTCTCCTGTCTCTGTATATTTCTGGGTCTTCGTCTACTTTTATTAGTCCTTCTTCCCATGCACTCTTGAGCCACTCGTCTTCACTGGTTTTCAGATATTGCCCCAGTGCTCTGTTCTCGGTGTTGACGCAGTCCTCTATACTTAGTAGTCCTCTCCCTCCTTTCTTTCGTGTTATGTACAGTCTGTCCGGCCCGTATTTGCTCTTGGGTGTAGTGCTTTGTGTATTGTCATATGTTTCCTGGTTTTCTGATCTATGCTGCGGAGTTCCGCCTTCGTCCATTCCACTATTCCAGCGCTGTATCTGATTAGTGGCACTGCCCATATGTTTATGGCTTTTATCATATTTCCGGCGTTGAGTTTTGACTTGAGTATCGCCTTGAGTCTCTGCATATATTCTTTCCTGATCGTGTCCTTCATCTCTTGGTGTTTTATATCCCCTCCTTCCATTATTCCCAGGTATTTGTATCCTGTCTCATCTATGTGTTTGATGTTGCTCACCATCTGGTAGCTTTATCCCTTCAGTTCTCGTTACTTTGCCTTTTTGCATGTTGACTAAGGTGCGTTTTTCTATTCCAAACTCCATCCTGATGTCCCCAGATACAATCCTTACAGTCTGGATTAGGGTATCTATTTCCTTGATGCTCTTACCATACAGCTTGATGTCGTCCATGAACATCAGATGGTTGATTCTGTTGCCTCTTTTCTTGAGTTGGTACCCGGCATCCATCTTCTGTAGTACTTTTGTCATGGGAATCATGGCTACTACGAAGAGAGTGGGGACAGTGAGTCTCCCTGGAAGATCCCTATTATTATTATTATTATTATTATTATTATTATTATTATTATTATTATTATTATTATTATTATTATTATTATTCTGAAGCTATGGTAATTGATGTTGTTTCTGTAGTGCTAAACATAGAGGCTGCGTAAGATATAGGGACTTCCTAGGTCTAATAACCGTGGTCTTTTTCTATGACGTGGTCGATCAAAAGGGCTTAGCGGTCGTCAGAATCGACCTCCTTTCTACTGAAGGTCTTATCCCTCTACTTTTGTAGGAAATACCAGTACCACATCCTCCTGGCTACAGCGTCCTTGAATGGCAGAAAGGACCACGAGCCTTTAAGTCTCTTCTCTGGCAGAGGTAAGTACCTTTATATGCGTGTGTGTCTAAGTGTGTTATGAATGTACATGTGGAAATATGTGTATTAAAAGACTTACAAATCACGTAAGCATGGCTGGGGATTTCAATCGAACTGACAGCCCCGAAGAAGGAGAGGTCAACAGCTACAGGCAGTGAATATCACAGAAATGTCGTAAGACTTACTCACATAAAATCGGGTTTATTTTAGAATAACTCGAGGTGAAGCTCTCGTACCCTAGAAGCCCGCTAAGTTACGAAACTGGAACAGTGCGATGGAAACCTGATTCTAGAGCGCAACTTCTCATCGCTTTGTGTAGCGTTTCTCGCGCCTATTACGTGTGTTTGCCATACTTATGTTTTTCTGTGTGTTTCGTAAGCATGTATGATTCTTTTTATATTTAGCCAGGAAGGTGTTTGTCCGTGGTTATATTTTTCTTCTGCCGTGCTGCAATCTTGCATGAGTGATTTTTCCAGCTATTACTTCATCTTCTTCATCTGTTTTTTATTCGTTCTATTTCCATTGACCTTTCCTTTTGTAGGGTTTAATTCTAACGTATTTGCATAGACGAATCCTTCACACCCAGTCCAATCCCTATCACGATGATTATCCACGGGACTGTATAACCTTTGTCCATTTATTTAAAATAGAAATTACAGAGAATTCAGATCTGGAAGGTTATACTTGCGCATAGCCCTGAGGACCGGAATGAAAACGATACACTTGTTATTTTCCAGTAAGAAATAATCAGATTAGGCACCCATAGCGTAAACAAGATTAACGTAACTTCGCGTCATAAGAGGGTCCGCCCTCTTGCGCGTGTCAGAGTGTCTTATTATTATTATTATTATTATTATATTATTATTATTTTTACTATTACTATTACGTTTTACCGCGTATACCATGTGTATCAGTCCTTTTGCCTATATATATATATATATATATATATATATATATATATATATATATATATATATATATATATATATATATATATATATATACATATATATATATATATATATATATATATATATATATATATATATATATATATATATATATATATATATATATATGTATGTATGTATGCATACGGTAAGAGAGCTTCTAGAGTCATTTTGATTCTCTTTTAACGAATTGTATTTTGACGGAGAATAATTTCTCTCATAGGCATCATAGAAACAAAAAGAATAAGTTCAATTAAAGTGCGATCGCGTATAAATAGCATTATAGGATATAGGAGAAGAAAAATCATTTTGACAAGCATTAAGTGGGTGTTTTTTTTCTTTTTAAGCAATTTCATTCTGATGACTTCACTGACGCACTAATCATTTCCAATGAAATTAGGTTTGCTTGAATATCTCGCTGGAGAAAAAAAAAAAAATCTCGTAGTACCCAACAATAAATGGACTCATCCACTCGATAACTCTCCAGGTAAATATTGCTGGAATTCTTCATTCCACTTAGGGCCGTTGCTCTTTGATGAAGTTACTTATATTTTTTTCTCATTTTTACAGTAAACAGTGCACGAAATTTTGTGAATTAAAACAGCGTAGCCTTTGAATCATGAGAATGACTTTATAATGAGTTTTTTTTCAACTAAGCTCGTAGAATATGATCGCTTTTATCGGTTCCTTTTGAAAGATCAAATTGATCCTCGTTCCAGAAATAGATCTTCGTAACAAGCATAGAAAACGGATCGTATGAATCTGACCTGTGCCCTACTTCTGTCTGGCGTTATTTTTTTTTCTTTTTTAAGTCTTTGAAATTTGAGCTGCATTGAAGGGTATATTCGCCCGGTACTTTACATCTAATTGTTGAGAGAGAGAGAGAGAGAGAAGAGAGAGAGAGAGAGAGAGAGAGAGAGGCGAGTTACGGTTCATTTACTACAGTACGCTAGCATAACTAGCATAAATAATTTGATACTCGTGACATTAATTTTTCACTTTTCCGCGGACATTTCTGCTCTCTCTCTCTCTCTCTCTCTCTCTCTCTCTCTCTCTCTCTCTCTCTCTCTCTCTCTCTCTCTCTCTCCTACTCGTACGTGTATTAACCTGTTTTCCTGTTAGATTTTCGTAATGCAAATCACGTAAATTTATTTGTACTCCCAGTTCTAGTTACTCTAGAATATTTTAAATTTCTATTTGACGATAACGATTCCCGCCTCTGTGTAACAATGCAAACTCCAGGAAATGCTTTTAGTTCTATTGTCGAATCGGTCACCTCGAACAATAGGGTATTGAGTATCCTTTGCATAAATGATTTTCTGTAGTACCTATATCATTTTTGGGCAGTATATACCTAATGGTTGCTCATTATAGACTTTAACCTCCTATTTCAATTACGAACGCATTTGTTTGGCTTTCTGAGTACACTAAGTCAAAAGCCAATGTTCATTTCGAATTTTTGTTTTTGTTTTTGGGGGTATCAGTGAAGTTGTATATGTATACAGATGTAAATTTCGATAAATCTGTTTCTACTATACATATCTCTGTTGTTTTTTAAACTTTCTAATACGGGTATATGGAAAGAGACAGTCAGTGGACCTGGTAAATCAAGGATTGCTGACCGTCTTCAGGCTAACAGAAGGGATCATGAAATCAAACCAGATAATGTGAACAAAAAGTTGATGGTATCAATTTGTCACTTAGTATTATTATTTCCATTAAAACCTCTTTTCGTTATAGATTTTGTAAGTATATAACTGATCTATATTTTCTGTGGCTTTGTTGGATGAGAGGTACATAACTTCAACAACAAGGACAACTTTCAAGTTACTAATGTGAATGAATGTTAAGTTTATGATTGATTTTGTTGTTAAACGGATTTGCTACAGACTGTGGCTCTCTGGCATAGGAGTGTTTAATGCTGCATTGTTTATTTCTAGATTGCAAACAAAGCAAGGGAAGGAAGAGAAGAAGAAGGATTGACGAACTAAGAAAATTTGCCGGTACAGACTGGCTTAGAAACACCATAAAACGAAGGTAGTGGAAGGACATGTCTGAGACATTTGTCCTACAGTGGACCAGCAACTGATGATGATGATGATGGTGATGAATTTTATTCGTCGATTGACAGTGTCTTTCAGATGAAGGTTAGGTCTTTTTTTTTCATGCTCGATGAGATGCAGCCAACGACAAATTTTTACTCTATGAATAACCCTCAGAAATATAGTGATTCTTACCAACTGAATTGAAATAACATAAGTCTATTTATTTTCAGGTCAGCCAGTCGAACCAGACTTGAATAGGTTTCTTAACTGAGGTACAGATGTACATACAACATAACAAGAAAGTGGCCCAACACTTTCTGTAGTGGAACTACAACCATTTGGAACAAAAATGTCACGGCGTGATGTTACATAATGCTTGTAGTGCACACGAAAGCGTTGCCAGATACTGCCATGCAACTTTTACTAGATCTCATGTATATAATGATGAAGGTTACATAATTGAAGTGGACTTACTTCATTTTAAAAGTTTCTCGAAGTAAGAGATGAAAGAAATGGTTATATTTGCTGAGATGTTAATAATAAAGTACTTATATAAGGCTCAGGATATGTTACAACATTATTGTCAAACTTCTAAGGTTATTTTTCGATAGATTGCATAATTCATCCAGTCTAATTTGATAAGATTAATGTTTAAACATGTCCAGGGCCTTATGTAAACAATTTTAGTATCTTTACAGCAAACATCACCTTTTTATCGCCCTTGACTTCCAGGAACAATCATTATCAAGTAAGTGCAATTCAATTACGGAATACTGGTGCCAGATGAAAGAATCTGTTCGTCAAAAAAGTTAATGAAATGTATAGTCACGAAGGTTATCATTCTGATTGTTGTCTGTAGAGTGAAGATATTTTAGTCTTGAATGTCTTTTTCTATGCTCTTATTGTCTCTACCCTTCATCTCTCACATTCCTTCTGAAGTTTTTTTTATTTTATCAAATATTTCGTAAAGAGGAATTTGAAAGATAAGTATCGAAGATAAAGTAAAAATTAGTCACAGAGAGAGAGAGAGAGAGAGAGAGAGAGAGAGAGAGAGAGAGAGAGAGAGAGAGAATTATGTCAATAAAAAAGTATCTACTTTTTCAGAACTTATGAAACAAGCAATAAGGAAATGAGAAGAATATAGGACAAAAATACTCGATTAACTCGATGTGTTATGTGATAATTGAACTGAGGCGAACAAAGGATTGTCGTATTAATGGTTCCATTAGTGAGTGGTAAGAGTTAATGAACACACTAAGATACATTTGAAAAGCTTTTAAAGAGAAAAAAAGTTTCCATTGTTTTTCGTTTTAGTCTTTTAATACTTTTGTTCCTGATATAAATGTATGATATTATGTGTGATCGTTTTTTTTCTTTCATATGCAAGAAATACGATTCATATTGTTTGTGTAAATGAAGGGAAAACATTGACTCAAAGCTTTGTGGCAGCGGTGCTCCTCTTGACACAATACACATATGTACACACAAATACACATAATCACACAACCCAAATCTTGTCGTCCAAACTCTCTATTATTTATTTGTTTTCTAACCTTGGGATCTTTTCCCAGTTCCGCAAACATAGGAGTGAAGCGATCAAGGGAGCCGTTTCAAAGGCAAATTCCCCCTATTACTACTACTCTTCCAGAACCCGAACCATAATCCTTATTTTCTGGATCACTTTAATTTGCAGCCTAACTACTGCCACTCCCAATTCTTGGCGTAATGGCCCGCATCTCATAACATCGAATAAAATCACACTAAAGAGTGTGCATAGTAACGAGGCATTCAATATTGACTATAATTATGAAATGGGTTGTGTCTGTGCTTTTAAATATCCTTTTTTAACCCAATAACCGTTTGCTATAGGAAGCGCTTTGGTGCCCCCAGCTGTCAGCTAGGAGTGTGGGCAGCAAACATTTACGCTACCCAAACTGTCAGCAAAAAGTAAAAAATACAACATGGCAACTGCCCTCCCGGGCGCGCTATCTTTTGAGTGCAAGTGGGCTACATAAGCTTATTTTAGTTTCTGTATCTTATTCCATATATTTCAACTCATATAAGTGTATTAACTTACATACGGCCGTTTCCTTTAACCACTGTCACATATTTATATGTCTGCTCTTTCCAGGCAAATAATAATAATAATAATAATAATAATAATAATAAATAATAATAATCTCAGGCTGTTGATTACTGTCGTTGTGGTGATCAATTGCTGGATGACGACCTTCAAGTACCTGACCGTCTTCCCCTTCAATTGGGTTGAATACCTGGTTGCCGGACGAAGCTCCTCTGTTGCCAGAGGTTCCATTTACGTCGTTGTCGTTTATTCCTTCATTTCTTTCCATCATTGCTGAGTTTATATTGCTATTTAACCCATAGCTGGACCCTACAACTGGGTAGGTTATATTTTGCACATGAGTAGACTGAGGAAATTATGGTAAAGATCCTTTCCCAAGGAATCAACGCCGAGGAGAGCGGTCACCCATCCAACTACTGACCAGCCCCAATGTTGCTTAACTTGACTTAAGTCCATTGACGACCTAAGCCACTCCTCCACGGCGCCACATAAATAATAATGAACGATAGACGGAAATAACATCTCTCCCATATGTAGGAAGTGCAATACGAAAAATGAAACCATAAACCACATAGCAAGCGAATGCCCGGCACTTGCACAGAACCAGTACAAAAAGAGGCATGATTCAATGGCAAAAGCCCTCCACTGGAGCCTGTGCAAGAAACATCAGCTACCTTGCAGTAATAAGTGGTACGAGCACCAACCTGAGGGAGTGATAGAAAAACGATCAGGCAAAGATCCTCTGGGGACTATGGTATCAGAACGGATAGGGTGATCGTGCAATACCTGACCAGACGTGACGTTGATTGACAAAGTCAAGAAGAAAGTATCACCTCATTGATGTCGCAATACCATGGGACACCAGAGTTGAAGAGAAAGAGAGGGAAAAAATTGATAAGTATCAAGATCTGAAAATAGAAATAAGAAGGATATGGGATATGCCAGTGGAAATCGTACCCATAATCATAGGAGCACTAGGCACGATCCCAAGATCCCTGAAAAGGAATCAAGAAAAACTAGACGCTGCAAGTAGCTCCAGGACTCATGCAGAAAGATGTGATCCTAGAAACGGCACACATAGTAAGAAAAGTGATGGACTCCTAAGGAGGCAGGATGCAACCCGGAACCCCACACTATAAATACCACCCAGTCGAATTGGAGGACTGTGATAGAGCAAAAAAAAAAAAATAATTATTATAATAATAATAATGATGATATTAATCTATCCCTTAGATATAGGATTATCAGCGTGGCGCCATTGGAAAATAAAATTCTCTTAGGACAGACACGCGTGCATTGTTTCGTGTAAGGAAGTTTAATTGTTGTATATGAAACCCTTTCTTCTTTTGACACTCTAGATTTTATAAATAATAGGATATAACAATTGGCCATTCGAATTATTGTTCTTACTAATCATCATATTTTTATTTGACAAGCAATAATAATGGTATGTAATAAAGTTGATTTCAAAAGATCTCGCATTTTGTAGCCCGTATAATCCAGTCTTTGGGCCTAAAGCTAAAGCTATGTTTGTTATGAATTCTAAATCATCCACGAGGCAAGTAAACTGTATGGAATTTCTAAGTGAGAGAGAGAACGGTAAGTCCAAGAAGTAATATTACTGATATGAAGAAGTGATTAATCCTGTGGGAATTATATACATTCGCCGATTTAAAAAATATAAATGGGAATTATCTAGGATGAGCACAAAGTAAAATTATAATCATTCGGCTAAATCTATGATTTATTTATTTCACCTACAATAATTGTCAATAAAATATAAATAATTACTGATCATTACCTTGGATATGCCCTCTCTCTCTCTCTCTCTCTCTCCTCTCCGTTCTCTCTCTCTCCCTCCCTCCTCTCTCCCCTCATCTCTCGCTCCTCCCCTCCCTTCTATCTCTCTCGGATTATTCCTCCTCTCTCTGCCATCCTCTCCTTTCGGTCCTCCCCTCTCTTGGTTCTCTTTCTCTCTCTCCTCTCTCTTCTCTCTCTGATATATATATATATATATATATATATATATATTATATATATATATATATATATATATATATATATGTGTGTGTGTGTGTGTGTGTGTGTGTTGTGTGTATCAGAGAGAGTGAGAGCAGAGAGAGAGAGAGAGCGAGAGAGACAGACCGCGACAGACAGACAGACAGACAGAGGCATACCCAAGGTAATAATCAGTTGTTGTTTGTCGTCCCGCTTTCCCCTCTCCCCCTTCTCTCCTTGCCACCCACCTGCATAACCCAGCATAGAGTTGGTGGGTGAAACCACTCGAACATTAGTAAGAGAATGTTGCCTCGGATTATCCCGAGTCCGTTTGACAGATTCCAATTCCTTGTTTCATGGGCAATGGCGGATTTAGTGATCTCCTTCTTGTACAGGTAAAATAATTTTACTTTCCCCGTGACTTTTGACCGTCGACAAGGGAATTCCGAACTGGCCATCATCAATGAAAG
Organism: Macrobrachium nipponense; assembly: GCF_015104395.2. Classification (NCBI taxonomy): domain Eukaryota; kingdom Metazoa; phylum Arthropoda; class Malacostraca; order Decapoda; family Palaemonidae; genus Macrobrachium; species Macrobrachium nipponense. Next base: position 6,184,423 of record NC_061107.1, read on the forward strand.
AAGGAACTGGAATCTTTCAAAAGGACTCGTTACAATTCTAGACCTTAGTACCAAACGCATCACATTCGTCACGGGTGGGAGGTAACTGGAGCTGTAAACAACAACAACCGATCATTTCATTCAATATCAACTACCTTGCTATCTACAATTTTCTGTATTCGTCAGTTATCCGTATCATAGTCAAACCAAAATGACCTAAGTTTGGGGTCGTGTAGATGTGGCAACGCATCGCCACACCCTCCCATGCTAGGTCTGAAAATGAAAACAGCTTGACACTTGTTCTGCGCATCTAACCGTGAAGACGTAAAACGAACTGAAATATGAAGAATGAGAATCATTAAGTAAATTGCTTTGATCAAAAGGAAGGGTGAAGATAATCTAGTTTCTCATCACCTAAATAAGTCATACTAACGCCCAAATCTAGCCCGGACTCACCGATGAAAATAAATGATACAAGGCGGAAAAAAAACATACTGTCATGGGACCCTCAAATGTTGGCAGATTAACTCGGCCTTGTTCCTTACAGCCTCTTTCTTCTGGACAGCCCCGAGGGAAGGATAATTAGAATTTAATGACCGAATTAAAGAACCCCGAACAGTGGAATGCAGATTATCTGTAATCAGATTATAAGTCAGGAAGAAGTTTGGAAACGTAGCTAATGACATCCATTTTGTGTACAGTGTTTCTGTGTGCACTATAAATCTAATTATATACATAACATACTCATTCATACTCATATATATATATATATATATATATATATATATATATATATATCTATATATATATATATATATATATATATATATATATATATATATATATATATATGTATATATATATATATATATATATATATATATATATATATATATATATATATATATGAAAGGGCTGTTGCCTTATAAAATAAGGCGCCCTGTGAGGTTATGTTAGACTTGCGATAATCTTACGCTAAGTCGGTTGGTTATGCACTTCCATACTCATTGGAGTGTCTTGGGGTTTGATGATAACTTACGAAGTCGGTATGTTCTTTTGGTTATGAAGCGAGGTGTTAAACTCATGATGATAGTTATAACTTCATTCGATCTCTTTCTGATGTGAGGTTCTAGTAGAAAACACTGAGTACAAAAAATAGTTCTATTCTCTGAGATTACATGAAGAAGATCAGAGGAAATTTATACAGGTCTGCCAATGATGATGGCTAATTCAAATCTGACTACAATCTCGTTTACAAATCATAAAGGAAGCAGACAGTAGCTCGAACATACGAACATACACACAGATGACATAGATTACAAATCACGTAGGACGTTTGAATTATAAGTCGCGGTAGTTGTCTCAAGCAGGAAGCTTGGACTAATGTTTTCAAAACAAATGAAGGACCGCAGGTGACAGCACGTCATCTTAGTCTACTTTATTGTATACGTCATCTTAGCATACTTTATCGTCTGTGGTCTGATCACATTCCTGCAAGCAATCTGGTTGACCTCTTTGTCACTGGCTTTCAATTTAATCATAGTTTTAGTTTTTTATATATATGGAATAACATTCCATACTTTTATTATGTAACACTTACATAAAAGCTCGGTCGGCTACAAATCCAACCACTGAATATTACTCAAGCTTGACTTGCATTTGACTTATAGGAGTGTGATACAGACACTACGTGAATATATATAGATATATAGAAAATACTTATAACGTAAAAAAAATTCATTTTGTTACACAAATACAGATTCACGTAATAAGATATAAGACATATGCATATGATGATATTTTGTAAATAATAATGATCACGTGATATATACTGATACAGTTTTTCACTTTCATCGCGGTTAAGATACATATGCTACAGAAATTACTAATGTACTCCTGATAATTGCATAAAATAAAGATTAACATGATAAAAATCATATTTTAACTGATAAAAATCATATATGAAGTGATAAAAATCATCTCTTAACTGATTTATTAATTTTTATGCTAACTCATTGACCCATACTAACTCATATATAACTGCAGTTATTGGTAAGATAAAAGGTAACAGATTGATTATGGCTACCTGATTTATATACATATATATATATATATATATATATATATATATATATATATATATATATATATATCTATATATTGTATAATATTCATGCCATTATGATCAATTATATTAGCACTTAATACAATGATTCACATAAATGACTAATCTAAGTGATTAATATAGGTGCACTTTTAAATAGATTCCTAGTGCGTACACGCACATATATTTTTTTCGATTCATTGATTAACTTCTATATTCTTCAAATAAAGCAGGCTTAGATATATGATTGTGATACTGATTCTTTGATGATACTTTATATATGAGATACATGCAGAGGTGATACCCACTGCACATTTAACTAGCGTTCGAACAACTTTTCGTCCATTACACAGTTCCAGACAACCAATGTTCTTTTGTACTTCAATTTGCCAATTAAAAGAATGATTTCTGATGTTGGAAATTCGTTGGTTGTTTTCATTCTTTGACCAGTGCGAAAGCTGAAGCCCAAGTGAGAGCAAAATCTGACCCTTAACAGCCTTCGAGTTGATCCGACGTAAGAGCCCGGACATCCGGGCATGTAAATTTATATATAACGTTGGATCGCATAAAAGGCTGAAGGCGATCTTTATAGTTAAAAAGAAAAGACTATTTTTATGTCCCAATCCCCTATATATCTGACTTTAAATTTACATCCAGCCTGAAACGAATCATTGAACATGAGATACCATGCCTTAAAGTCAAACTCATATCCAGCAATCCATGCACAATTTTTTCCTTTTTTAACTATAAAGATCGCCTTCAGCCTTTTATGCGATCCAACGTTATATATAAATTTACATGCCCTGGATGTCCGGGCTCTCACGTCGGATCAACTCGAAGGCTGTTAAGGGTCAGATTTTGCTCTTACTTGGGCTTTTCAGCTTTCGCACTGGTCAAAGAATAAAAACAACCCAACCCGAATTTTCCAACATCAGAAATCATTCTTTTAATTGCAAAATTGAAGTACAAAAAGAACAGTTTCCCATTATAGACCATGTCAAAAATCCTGACCATTTAACCACCCTTGAGCTTTATATATCAAGAGGCTTGTTCCCTCTCTTAACAGTAACACGCCCTCAGCAACTCTGTACCTGGCATAGTTGAAGTCGTTATTTTAACTTGTCTTAGTTCATTCCATCTTCTCTCCTTACAATGAATGGTTGGTGTTTGAGCAGTCTCTTTTAACTGTTTTATCATTTTTACTTTGTTCTTTTATGTAATTTTAAGACTTTTTAATTTATGTGAATTCGGTTTTTTACACTTTTATTGTTTGTTAAATATAAATGTGTCTTTATCTTTCACAGACTGATGATGCACAGAGATTTTCATGTGCGAAACGTTTCTTAGAATAAATTTATGTTTTAATCATTGTATCATGGACATCCCTCTGGAGGTTTTATATGTGTATTCACTGACCTGTTATATATATATATATATATATATATATATATATATATATATATATATATATATATATATATATATATATATAACATATACATATATATATATATATATATATATATATATATATATATATATATATATATATATATATATATATATATATATATATATATATATATATACACACAAATATATATGTATATATAGTATATATATATATATATATATATATATATATATATATATATAATATAGATATATATATATATATATATATATATATATATATATATATATATATATATATATATATATATATATATATATATATATATATATATATAGATATATATATATATATATATATATATATATATATATATATATATATATATATATATATATATATATATATATATATATATATATATATATATATATATATATATATATATATATATATATATATATATATATATATATATATAGATATATATATATATATATTTATATATATATATATATATATATATATATATATATATATATATATATATATATATATATATATATATATATATATATATATATATATATATATATATATATATATATATATATATATATATATATATATATATATATATATATATATATAATATATATATATATATATGTATATATATATAATGTATATATATATATATATATACATTTGATAAATTAATGGTCGGCCTGAATATGTGGAAGATTGTTCTAGTGGCGTACCGTATAAGGCTACTTGCGGTATCATTTCTATAGATACAAGATATGAATGATAAAGGTATTTAAAACCGTGAGAACCGCTATAATCCAATTCGGATCCAATATCACGAGTGTAACTCGTAAGACATGACACTTCTTATTTATCCGTTCTACCAAACCAATTGACTCTGGGGGACAAATATATTATTGGTTTTTCTTAATGGAAAGGAATTCACACAACGAGTTAAGGAGATCATTATTGATTTACACCACCCGAGTCAGAGATATCATGTGTTGAATTCCATGTTTACTGATTTAGCAACTCATAAATATTCCTAGCGCACTCAATTGCGGTGTTTTGCCTTTTAGTGCTATTATTGTCTATATAACGTGTCAAGGCAACTATGAACACTAAGAGGTGTTTTTTATTTCCTGTCAGACTCGTAACTCTGTTAATGATTCTACGTGCATTCTTTCGAGGATTGATTTGGCATGGGATAGGCCTTTAACTGACAGGTGTCTTAGTGAACCCTGGATGACCACGATTGGTATAAAGATATTATTACTACCTGGTCATTAGTCACCTGCTGTGTTCTTCGGGTTTTCCTCGTCACGGACCTAAACATAATATACATTTGATTACATAATCTCTGATACAATACTTTAAATATACTTTTGCGTTTAGGGTTTCTGTTCGAAGTGCTTATTGTTTTGCTTAGCTGCTGACCCTGTTTCCGTTCGAAGTGTTTTGTTTTGCTTAGCTGCTGAACTTGTTTCCATTCGAACGTGTTTATTGTTTTGCTTACCTGCTGGCCTTTTTTTGTTCAGTTTGTAACAGTTCAGCGCTCCAACCCAGGTATTCAATGTTCACGATCTCTTTGGTTAATGAATTTTCTTGTTAGATACAGTTTTAACAATAGGCATGGATGTTTCAATATAGGTTTTCCCAGTACCAAATAATAGTTCCTTACAGGATGGTGCGGAATTGCGGGATAATGTGTCAACTATGATAATTGCTTTCCCAGGTAGATATCTTAACTTGGCTCCAAAGACCTGAATGATCATATGCCGCCGAGTTCCTTTGGGGCTGTGATTAAAGCCTTTGAAAAACTTGGTAAGTGACTTATGGTCATTAAGGACTTTAACAGGATAGCCGTAGATCATGAACTTAAAATGTACTAGTGAGTTAACGATACCTAGCCCTTCCTTGCCTATTACTGCATATTTACTTTCAGAGGGCTTTAGTTTACGTGAATAAAAAGCTATAGGGAAGAACTGTTTATCATATTGCTGAAGTAGTTACCCCTCCTTACCCCTTGGTTCTGAGGGGCGTCTGTTTTTGCAATTGCAAAAAAAAAAATGAAAAAAAAAATCCTTATTTAAATCAGGGATTTTTAAGTTAGGTGAGCTGTATTATTCCGCTTTTATTTAAGATATCGAACGCCTGTTGATGCTTTTCAGACCATAATAAATCTACGCCCTTCTTCATAAGATCTGTTAGAGGAGCTGTCATGATTGAAGAGTTACATATTTACATGCGATTGTAATACCCATTACAGCGCAAAAGTGCTGTATCCCCCTTTTACGTTAATAGGTACTGAAGTTATGAATAGCCGACACCTTACCATGGACTACTTTAAGACCTTGACTAGACACATCAATAAACATGTTCGGTTTTAAAAACTCACATTAATTATTTTACTCTGAGATTATTTGTCTTAGTCTCTGTAGCACTAGCTCTAGTTTATGCGAATGTACTTCTAAGGTATTAGAAAAGATTACAAGACCAACCATATAGGCATGTAGGGTATCCCCTAAAAGTCTCCAAACACTATATTGTAATTGGGGCGCAACGTAAGCCGGAGGCATACGTAAAAATTGATAAATGCCCCCTGATCTTTTCTGTTGCTGGAAAAACGGTGTAGAGGTACACACTCACATAGCTAATGGTATCTGGTGAAAGCCTTTAAGTAAGTCCAAGTAGGTGAAAAAAAAATTTCTGACCTAACAAAGAAATAAGATATCGTCGGTACATGGCACTGGAAAACGATCGGGAGTCGTTTCCTTGTTTAAGCGACAGAAATCTACGCTGATATGCCAAGTCCGATCTTTTTTGGCATGAATTTTAAGGGAAAAATTATATGGGCTATTTGATTTCCTAATGACTCCTATTACTAAAATTTTTCCAACTTCGTCATTTATTTCTATTTTGAAATTTCATTGGGAGTCTATACAAAGGTACGTATATAGCTTTATGTCTGTCCTTAGACCGTATTTTCTGTTCAATGACATCCGTTTTTCCCCAGAGATCATTCGCTAGTGGAGAAACATCCTGATATTCAGATAAAAGATAAAAAACAATTCTGCTGAATCACCTCTGCTTGAATGACTTTACGGATATTACTTTAGATAGATTATCAGAGAGATTCATCCACGACTGGTTGGGCGTGATTAAAAACTAGCAACAATAAAAAATGCGATATTTATAACTTTCCGTATCCACGATATGTATAGGTTTTGTGTTAACTTGTTGCTACGAGTCAACCATGTATAGGGCTTTGTTCGCAGAAATCGTTATATTTCAGAGTGTCGGGAAGGATTAAAATTTCAGATCCCAGCAAAGTCTTTTTACACGCTCTAAGACATTTGAGGGTGCATGCGTCTCGAGATTTTGCGTGCAAACTGCGACTGCGGCTGTGGGAGAATTCTGTTAGGCCGCTTGAACAATGTTACGATTTATGAGACAAATGATTGGTTCTTCTATATAAGTTATTTGATTAACTGTCTCTTTTTGTTCAAAATGGATTTTAATATGTTAGAAGGTTTATAGAATTTTCCTTTGATAAACACGTCTTATTTGGCAGGAAGTAAGATAATGTTTTGTATACCCATAGATGGATATCTTACAATTACGCTAGATACAGATCAATGTTTTTTATAAACTATAGTGGCATCTGTAATGCGCTCGCTTATCCGGACTTCTCAATAGGGAAGTTCGAACAACAGACGGTGAGTCCGTAAATACAGGATATTACGTGGACTAAAGGAATAAAAACAAGATATTCTAATTTTTATGGCGCGTACAGTCGGGCTTAATCCACCACTACTTATAATAACTTATTGTATTAAAAATTACGAGAACCTGCTCTGATTACTTGATACGGTCGTGTGATTCATAGGAAAATTCCTTTTTAATTCAAAAGGTATTGGCATGAATGATCCAACATAGCTCTCCCGCCTCCACTAGAGTCGCTTATTATGTGGAATATGCTTTGCTTTGAACACTCAGCAGATTTGACTGACCCTGACCGTTTGACTAGATGACACAGTAACCAAGTTTGCTTAAGCACGATTTGTTTGTTTCTGATTTTTAGGGCTACTGTTTACCTATTTCTTTTTATAATAATTAAGATTCTTCTCTTTATTACCATCGGCAATGTATTGTGTGTTTTTAGCATTATGTTGCTGTTAGTTACATATAAAGCAACGAACGTATGAATGACTTGAACTATACAGAATTGAGCGATTACTATTAAAACAAGTTATCTCTACTGCGTTATTGTGTACTTGCTGTGGTTTACTTCATTCTTTGCTAAAATTTGAAATAGTGAAGGATCCAGGTCAGCGCATTTAGACATTTTGTTGATTTGTTTATATAAATGTTAAGTATGTTAACCTAATGAAAGTGTTTTAATAGACATGATGTTATTCCTAGCAATCCAGCCGTATTTTTTAAAATTGAGTCATTGAGATTCGATTTTTTACGCATAACTAAAGGCTGAAACTGTAATCGGGACTTTGCAAAGGAGCTTTTATTGTTTGACCCAAAATAGTGTTACCTCTAATTTATCCAGATTTGTATGGGTGTTCCACTTGTTTATGTGGGTTTTATTCTAATCCTACGGTTGCCCTAACGCGCCCTATCCATGCATCTGTATAAATACAGACGTCCACTGCGTAAACGCATATTCAAGGTTTAATATGATTTGTTATGTAAAGAATTAATAATCACCCAAAATGATAAAATTAACACAGTATATGATTATGATATTTCAGTTGAACTTCTGGAAACAGAAACTCAAAGATAAAAACTCGCAGTAGCAAAATCCCAATGATGTAGATAATTTCTGTAAAAAAGTAAGATTAAGAATGTCTCGTAACTTCAGCCACAGGAATATCGAAAATTCGACCTGCAAAGGAAACACTCAAAGTTACTCCAAATGAATAAAAAGATTGTACTTAGCTTGATTTTGTGGGAAGTCCAACGGTGTTCGATAACGATGTGCCCTTCCGCCTCCTTCTCTGTTTAGCGGATGACCTGGTTTTTGGCTTGACTTTCCCCCGTGCGCGTTGTTCGTTTGTTGGATGATTCGATTCCTTGAAGATCCGATGCCGCAGATGCGTTCGGTTTGTTTCTTGAAGTGCTGGAAATGCTCAATAAACGATGTTTTCTTGAATGATTCTAATGAGAGACGAAGCTTGCGTTGCCGTAGGAAGAAGACACGTCGGGTTTTTGTTTCTTGAAGTTATGCACTGCTGAAAATGGCTCACTGAACGATGATACTAAGTTGCTTGAAGAATCTCTTGCTTTCGTCGTCGTTGACTTCTGATATGATACATTATTCGTTATTCTTTGGAAGACGTTGAAGAGTCCTTGTTGTTTTCTGAAGTCGCTGCCACCAATGAAAGGGCTGTTGCCTTGTTTAATAAGGCGCCCTGTGACATTATGTTAGACTTGCGATAATCTTACGCTAAGTCGGTTGGTTATGCACTTCCATACTCATTGGAGTGTCTTGGGTTTGATGATAACTTACGAAGTCGGTATCTTTCTTTGCTTATGACGACGATTGTGTCAAACTCATGATGATAGTTATAACTTCATTCGATCTCTTTCTGATGTGAGGTTCTAGTAGAAAACACTAAGTACAAAAAAATAATAGTTCTATTCTCTGAGATTACATGAAGAAGATCAGAGGAAATTTGTACAAGTCTGCCAATGATGATGGCTAATTCAAATCTGACTACAATCTCGTTTACAAATCATAAAGGAAGCAAACAGTAGCTCGAAACATACGAACATACACACAGATGACATAGATTACAAATCACGTAGGCCGCTTGTATTATAGGTCGCGGTAGTTGTCTCAAGCAGGAAGCTTGGACTAATGTTTTCAAAACAAATGAAGGACCACAGGTGACGGCAAGTCATCTTACCCTACTTTATTGTATACGTCATCTTAGCATACTTGATCGTCTGTGGTCTGATCACATTCCTGCAAGCAATCTGGTTGACCTCTTGGGTCACTGGTTTTAATTAATCATATTTTAGTTTTAGTATATATATGGAATAACATTCCATATTTTTATTATGTAACACTTATATATATATATATATATATATATAATATATATATATATGTATATATATATATATATATATATATATATATATATTAATATATAATATATGGGGCTCCTTTTAATTTAGATATCTATATATATATTATATATATATGTATATATATATATATATAATATATAATGTTCTTCTTGTAGTGTTGTTAGAATTCTCTAACGTTATATTTTATCAATGACAAAATTGTTAGGTTCGAATTTCTGTATATGGCATCAGTGTTCAAAGGAGGGTAAAGTACAATACAAAGAAAACAGTTCTCTCTCTCTCTCTCTCTCTCTCTCTCTCTCTCTCTCTCTCTTTTTACACGACTTACTAAAATGGATAGTTTGATTAAGAAAATGGTGATACCGATAAATTTCATCATCTGTCTTAGTAGATTTTCCTTTATCGATGTAATGAAACTGCCACCGTTGTCAAATACGAAATCTTAGGACCGGAAATCATGACACATATATCTTACTTTATTGTCTTCGCCTTATTAGCCCTGTTTTCGCTTTCATCATGCTCATTGTCGGATGAATTTTCAGCAATGTCTGTTGTGTAAGAATTTTGTACATAACTTTCATTTAGAATATGGTATTTGTGCATCGTTTCAGAATGAAAGTTTGTGCGTTTTGTAACGTTCCAGTACATTTTTTTTATATTCCAGTGGGAATAATGTCAATAAACTACAATGACGTACTTATCGTTTTTCATTTGCGCTAGAGCTGGAAAAGAAAAACAGACAAGAAAACAACTCACGACCGATGCTACGTCGGCTTAGATATGATTATAGCCCTTTTACCCCCTGCGTCGAAAGACCAAAATTCCGTGTAAGTGAACGACCAACCAGCAGCGTGTTGTTCTGGCTACATAGCGATGTCGCCAAGTGATTGGCGAATTCCCGCATTAGATATAGAAAATCAGGAAAATTATGATAAAGAGGGTTCGGGAGTAAGTGTTTTTGTTTGGATAAGGTCAACAACGCTTCCTCGGACCTAGAGAGAATACATTATAGAGGATTTACCTTGATAGAAAGGCAGGAAAAATCAATCGTATAAATACGTACAAAACTACACGCTCAAAACATCTGCTCCCTTATATATACGTAGTAAACGGCTCAGGTAGCGTTGGCGCGCTACGTATATATACGTACCAAACGGTTAAAGGGTTAAGGTCCGCATGTTTGACGAAATAATAGTCAGTTGGTAATCAGCTGTGCTACGGTTTTCAGCAGTTTCTCCTTGACACGTAGCATTGAAGAATTGAAGATTGCACAGATTCTCAACACAAGATTGACGAAAAGATATTTTTTTCCAACCTTCCCTGCACACTAAAGTGGCTTCCTTTATTCCATACTTACCATTGTGAATTGATAACCGTTCAGTATCGCCCTTAAATCCAAAAGGATGTTCACTTTAAATGGAAGAAACGTAATACCAGTGGGTTATATCACCTGCTGTGGATGGAAGACTATACAAGCACTGAATATAATTATGGTTTTTCCCTCGTATTTACCAGACTTACTCATTATTCTTTTTTTTTTATGTAAAAGCTAGAACTCATTTGACAGTGATGCGTGTGTATCAGTTTTCTTTTCCAGAAAAATTATCATAGAGAAGACAGTTGCTTCATCTCCCTTGCAGTGAGTATATTTTCTGATTCATTTATGGCAATAATAAACCATGTTAGCTTCATCATCTATGGTATATTCATTATTCTGCTTTGCTTTTCCTTTTTGCTTTCTTTAGCAATAACTTTACTATAATTATTATTATAACATGATATATCTTTCGCTTTTTTATAGGCAATGAAAAACTTTTTTTTTAAAGTGCTACGATGGACAGTATGGTTATCAGATATTTCTTAGAGGATAGAATGAGTTCATACAGCATTTAACAGTTGACATTATTGCTAAAAGGGAATCTATCCATATTATCCATTTATGAGTTAAATTAACTTCTTTATTTTTTGTTTTTAAAAAAAGTGGGCGGGGAGGAGTTCAAATTTGAATGTAATTTTTGTTTCCTGATACTGGGAAAGGGCAAGAAAATATTTGTGATGGACTAAACATTTTGAGCTGGAGTATTCATCTTATTGTACTCATCGGAATTATCTATGTTGTCCTATTATCGAGAAGCCTTTTCTTGATATATATCTTGACTCAAGCCAAGGGACCTCAGTTGGACTGGAGGATTGGAGGATCATAGTCTGCGACATCAAAGAGGATTGGAGCTTGCCAATCAACTATTATCTCAGATTGTTACTTAAAAGAAGGGTACGTTTAGATTATTCTTTCGAGATTGATTGGTAGTGATAGGGCTTTTGTATAATGGCTTTTGTAATACCTCATCTTTATCCCCATGTCATGTGAACTTTGAGCTTTTCAACATTATCAAACGCTTAGCAAATGGTATTAAAGGACCGGAATTCGTTTACAGTCGTTTGTATATAAAAAGTGAAATTAAATATAAAGCCATTGTTTCTTTCTACTTTAAATACGAAGGTAGTACGTGGAATGAAGTTATCCTAATGGAATTTTATATTTAAATAGAGGATAATGTATTAAGCTCGTTTTTCACTTCACAAAGATATTTATGTCTTTATTTTTATTAAATTGAGTTGTCACATCATTAATAAGAATCTTCAAGGAATAAAGAGCCCCTATTACTTCTGTACATTCTTAAAATATCGTAAATTTAGGTAACAAATAGAAATTATTCAAATTCTGCGCCGAGGCTGTGAAATCGTGAGAAGGGTGAAGAAATTCATCCTACTATTTCTTCCACTACTAGACTGCATTGAAAATAATAATTTAATGATAAATTTAATCCTATGAATAAATAAAAACTAGTCTAAAACCTATACAAGACTTCAATGTTAGTATTGAGTCAAATTCGTTACGAATAATTTGAAATAAATAAAGACTACTGGAAAAAGCCACATTAGTTGGAGCGTTTGGAAGTTACTAATCACAGAATTCGAACAAGGTTTTGAACAGCAACGCATAAAGAGAGGAACTCCTCCAAGTTATGCCAATTCTTAGCGGGAAATATCTGCCCTCTGATTGGTGGTTGTCCGTGTTTACTACTCTGTAACGCCACGCTTCTTGTCATGTCTATGTTGCCTTAAAACACCAACAATGGAAACTTTTGCCTGTTTCATATTAAATATTAGATTTTCCTTGTCAATTTCGGCATCATAAGACTTTACAACATTAGAATGGGCATTAAATAATAAAGCAAATTAGGAAATAATCCTTATTAATTATTAATCATTACATTCGTTAGGATTTTAAATTTTAAGTATGCAGACGAAATCTTGCAGTGTAGCCATCGTAATGGTTGTTGTTTATCATAATGTTCTTACTTTGTGTGGTTTACTTTATTCTTATTGTCAAGTCGTCTATTTTATTTTTAATATATTCAAAGCATAAGGTTTAATACATAAAACAATAATTTATCACTTATAATTCGATAAATATTCGTATAGGCTTTTCCTTTACTTTTAACTGTTAGTAGTAAACGAGGTATCCACCAATCACAGTTCAGGATGATACAACCAATGAGAGTACAGGATTTTCCCGCCATAAGGGTAACCCTCGCGTTTATAGAAATCGTTCGAGACTTCTTTCAAATACTCTAGCTAATGGACAGACCTATGTGGTATTTTACGTTGTTAAGCGGCTTTTGTTAAAGGTGTATAACACACATTCATTTACATGTTTATTTGTTATTTTTCTACTACATACCAAATCAGATTCAATATCAGAAAATTAATTATAGTACCAGGCTAAACACTAAATGGAAATAATGATTAGGGTGATTCATTTATTTATACTCGGTTCAAACACAGATTCATTATTTTTGCATTTAGTAGTTAAATCGCATGCTTGATAACGATTCAATCATTCAACATTAATAAAACAGCTTTAAGGAAATCTTAGCATATGTTTAAGGAATTCTCGATTCCTCGTGAAGATAAGAGCTGTGTTCCTCTAGAAGCCGAAGTAACTAGAGCGTTTGAAAGAAGTTTTTCATGAAATTTAAGAAAGTGTGAGTGACATCTTCCAAACGCTCTAGCTATGGCGGACCTTTTTCATTTTTTCAAGTTTTAAGTGGTTTTTCCTTACTATTATCAACACATTTCATTTACATCTGTTTAATTAATCTTTTTTGCTATGTATAGACTCTAATCTAATATTAGAGCATAAACTAGGTACCACGCAAAACAATAAAGCAAGTGAAAAGCAGAGTAGGGTGATTCACCCTACTCGCATTTTTATACTGTGCTAACACAAACTTACGATTTGCGTTCAGTAGTTATATACCAACCCTAATAAGTAACTTAATCATTCAATTTAGTGTATAGAAGCATTAGTAAAACGGACGAAAGGAAATCTCAGCATAAGTTTATGGAATTCTCCATTTGTCATAAAGATTAGACTGAAGTTCATCTCGAAGCAAAGCAATTCGGTAAGTGACATAAGGAATAGGATGAATCATCCTACTAACTGCACAGAGGGAATAGGATGATTCATTCTACGAACCCCACAAAGGGTAAAGAACCTGCCCGAGTGACTCATATTTTTTTATGTATAAGATAAAACTTAATGTAAAGGCATTACCTGTTTTATATTAAATAATAAAGTAGTTGTAGGAATAAATTCATCCTTCTGATATTTCGTATTCAAATACCGACGTGATCAGGGGTATATCGGCCCATAATGGTGTTCAGTGGCTTTATTTTGATCAAATTGAGTTGTTCAATCATTAATAAGTCTCTTAAGTGGAAATCTCGTCACTATTATTACTCTGCAGCCTTACATTATCTGGATAATAATGACTTAATGACTGATAAATTTGGGTATATAAAGAGAAACTACAGAAAAAAGCTATACATAAAGTCAGTATTAATTTTAAACAAACTTTGATGCAAATGCTATAAAATAAACAAAAACTACTGCATAAAGCCACATTAGTTCGAGCGTTTGGAAATTGATTCTCACAAAATTCGAACAAAGTTATGAGTAGCAACGCATAAAGAGAGGAACTCCTCCAAGTTATGCTAATTTTTGGCGGGAAATATCTGCCCTCTGATTGGTGGTTGTCCGTGTTTACTACTCTGTGACGTCACGTTCCTTTTCATGTCTGAGTTGCCATAAACTACCGACAGACAAAATGTTTAAATTGTTTCATACTAAATATTAGATTTTCATTGTCTATGTCGTTATCAAAAGACTTTAAAACATTTGCATGGGATTTAAAGACAAAAAACGTAAATTAGGAAATAATCTTTATTAACTATTAATCATTACATTCGTTTTACTAAAGAGTTACCAGTTAGGATTTTAGATTTTACTTGTGGAGACGAAATCTTGTAGTGTAGCAAACGTAATGCTTGTTATTCCTCATAACTTTCATACTTTATGTGCTTAACTTTCCTTTTCTTCTCAAATCATCTATTTCTTATTAAATATATTCAAAACATAAGTTTTTATTATATAGAACCATAATTTATTACTTATAATTCAATAAATACTCATTTAGGGTTTTCCTTTATTGTTAACGCATTTGTATTCATTCATAAGACCGTTAGTAGTAAACGAAGTATCCACCAATCACAGTTAAGGATGATTCAACCAATGAGAAGACAGGATTTTCCCGCCATGAGGGTAACCCTTGCGCTTATGTGCTGCTGTTCATAAAACCTGCCATAATGGCCCAAGAAATCGTTCGAGAAGCTCTAGCTAATGGACGGAACTTTTTGGCTTTTTACGTTTTTAAGCGGGTTTTGTTTAAGGTTTATAGCACACATTCATTTACATATGTTTATTTGTTATTTTTCACTACATACCGAATCAGATTTAATATCAGAACTACCAGGCTAAACACTAAAGTGAAATAATGAGTAAGGTGATTCATCCTACTCGCGTTTATACTCGGTTCAAACACAGATTCATGATTTTTGTATTTAATACTTAAATCACGTGCTTGACAACGATTTAATCTTTCAATTCAGTTTATATAAACAGCTTTAAGGAAATCTCAGCATATATTTCAGGAACTCTCGCCTTCTTATGAAGATAAGAGCTACGTTACTCTCGAAGCCTAAATAACTAGTGTTTGAAAGTAATTTCTCGTGAAATTTAAGAAAGTGTGAGTGACATCTTCCAAACGCTCTAGCTATGGCGGACCCTTTTCATTTTTTCAAGTTTTAAGTGGCTTTTACTTAACATTATCAACTTATTTCCTTCTTTGCTATGTATAGCAAAGAGCATGAATTGTGAACCATACAAATCAATAAAGTAAGTGAAATAATGAGTAGGGTGATTCACCCTACTCGAAGTTTTTCACGGTGCTAATAAAAACTTATGATTTGCATTCAGTAGTTATATAGCATCCTTAATAAGTATATAATCCTTCAGTTCAGTTTATAAAAGCATCAGTAAAACGACTATAAAGAAATCTCAAGATAAATTAAAGGAATTATCCATTTATTATGAGGATTAGAACGACGTTACTCTCGAAGCCTCCATGACTAGAGCGTTTGGAGGACGTTTCTCGTGAAATTTATGGCTATTTAAACCCTGGCGAGAAATACCTGTTTTCTCATTGGCCAGCAACCTAAGACCCTGATTGGTGGATTTCTTAGTTTACGATTCCAGGTGATATAAGGGCTGTATGTCTTGAGTTGCCTTACGATGCCAACAGACAAACCTTTCATCTTGTCTTATAGAGAATATAAGAGCAACAATAATAGTAATCGCACGAAATATGGAAGATCTAAGGATTACTGGACTTAGTTCTTGCTACACTGCAAAGTTTCGTGAGCATAACCAAGATTTAAAATATTAGCTGGTAACTCTTCACTAAGACCAGTTCACTAGTTGCCTTAAGATATCAACAGACAAACCTTTCATCTTGTTTTCTATTGAATATTAGCTTTATATTGTCTATATTCGCTATCAGGGGACTTTTAAATTAATTTCTAAAATTCTTAGAAAAAAGTAGAGGCAAAATGTATTCTTATAGGCGATAACTAGTGAACTGGTCTTAGTGAAGAGTTACCAGCTAGTATTTTAAAATCTTGGTTATGCTCACGAAACTTTGCAGAGTAGCAAGAACTAAGTACAGTAATCCTTAGATCTTCCATATTTCGTGCGATTACTTTTATTTTTTCTCTTATATTCTCTATTTAGTAGTAATTATAATTCAATTATAAGTTGGTATTTTATAAAATCATGATGTATTTCATGTAATCCATTGAATAATAATATAAACTTTTCGCTGTTTTTACTTAAAACCAGTGTTAATAAAATAAATATCCACCAATCACAATTGAGGATGATACAGCCAATGAGAGGACAAGAATGTACTGCCGTGAGGGTGTTCCTCGCGGTTATGGGCTGCTGTTTGAAGAGCCTGCTCGAATGGTCCAAAAAATGGGAAACGACGTTTTTTTAATAAGGATTTTGTATTATAGGGATTAATTTGGCATTGTTTAATTAATATTGTTTATATAATGTGCTAATTTTATTATTAAATCATATATGTTTTCTATGTAAAACGAGAGTGACATAAGTTAAATGGTGATTCATCCTACTCACTGCACAGACATAGCCTCGTGATTTACATTAAGTATTAAGATAGTGGATCTATTAATGATTTAATCCTTCAATTCCATTTCATAAAACATTAGTAAAGAAGAAGAAGTAAGCAAATATCACCGTGTAAGCTTAAGAAATTCTCGATTTTTCATTATCTTTACAACAGTTGTATTCAATCACAAAACACATAACAGCAAACGAGGCTTCCATCAATTACAATTCAGGATGACACATCTAACGAAAGGACAATTGGTGCCAATATACGCTAATCCTGGCTCCCCTAACGTAAGATAGGGAATAGCTACCCCCTGGCATTGGCAATAGAGTAAATGTTACTTAATATGAGAGTAAGAGAAATGTGGTCACTATCTCAATCTCTTTGCTGACTGATTGATTGATTAATTCAAGTAAATTGTTATAAGCAATAGGGCCTGCTGCCATCTACCGGGACAGGTAATTCACCAGGGTAATTATTCCTAAATTAATAGCAACAGGTAATACGGCAGGCAGCCACGGCAACCTCTCGCTCGTCTTTCTCGCAGGTGTCTGGTGGGATGGGGGGCGGGATTTAGGTGACCTGTTCTGAAAAGAAAGAAAACATTATAACTGCTAGTTAGTGATTATTGGGCCGGTACAGAAAAAGAGTTATATTAATGTACTGAAGTAATACAAAGCATAAAAGATGAGCTACTGATACTTTATCCTTTATTTTTCAACAATTACATTTATAGGAAGTATTACCAATACTACAGAGACCAAATCTCAGCATTCTGCAAGCTACCCAAAACTAGAGTGTTTGAAAGACGTTTCCCGCGATATTTAAGGATATTTGAATCTTGGCGGGAAATAGCTGTCTTCTCATTGGCCATCAGACTCATGCCCTGATTGGTGGTTGCTGTTCTAGGTGTGACGTCAGAGCTCTTCGTCAGGTTTGTTGCTACACGAAACCAACTGACATATCTTATACTCAAATTTCTGTAAAATATTGGCTTTAACGTTGTCTATATTAGTTGTCAAAACAGTTTTAAATAAATTCAAACTAATCTAAATGAAGCCAAAAGGGTAAATATCCTTTATAATCGATAATTGGTACATTTTTCTAATGGAAGAGTTAACAGTTATTATCCAAAATCGCGATTATCCAGACGAAACTTTGCAATGTAGCTATAATAAAATCAAATATTTCTCAGAACTTTCTCATTTTGTGTGATACATCTTGTTAGTAAACAAGCAGACCACAAATCAATGCTCAGAATGATACTACAGCCAATAAGAAGACAGGGGTGTGTTCCTCTCGTTTATGGGCTGCTGCTCGAAATGCCCCAGAAATGGCGAGAGACGCTCTTCAAACGCTGTAGTTAAATTGTGTAGGCTGGATTTTTGGGTTATTTTCCCATCTGCAATTCATTTAAGATTGCATTACTGATATTGTCCATATAAGGAGTTAGATTTGGTTATTAAATCATAATTTTCAGGAAAGTCAAAGTAGTCGAATGAGTCATTCGAATGTTTGTTTCCAATCACTGAAGACAACGACTCATGATATTTTATATTTGGTATATATAAGCACCTGGCTTATTATTTTTGATTTAAACATTCAATTCCGCTTATAACAAGTTACCAAAACAGCTTAATGGATAGATTTTAATTAATCTCAAAACCGCCATAGATAATGATAGAAATGGATCCAAATTAAAATACTTTTCCGTTGAAGGTAGAGTGATCTATATTTGTTAGGTTTTAATGCTTATATAAAAGGTTTCTAAAAGTCTTAGCTCAGTTGCAAACCGAACTTTATATAAAACACTGAATTCCGTAAAATTAAAATGAATGTTGCACGAGCCGTGGCAATGCTCTCTTATGGAGGACTGAGGTGGTTTGGCTTACGTAGATGTAAGAAGGTCCTTGAACTTCTTGTGCCTTTGTTTTCAAAGCTCCGACACACGACAGTTTCGTTGAACTATCAGGGTAATCTGAACTACACTTTGGACCACAAATCTATAAACAATCATTGAACTACCCCAACTGCACTTCGGAGACACAAGTTTGTAAACAATCGTTGAACACAGTCCGTTCACTAGTGAATGACTCGTTTAACTTGAATAGTTTCCAATTTTAAAATAAAAAAAAAAATACTATTCGAATCTTTATATCTTTAAAGTATACTCTGTTCATTCTTTTTAATTTTTTTTCTATCAAACCGTTGATTTAATTTGATATATGAGAAAATTGGCCTTTTGTTTCTTATATCCCATCACCGTTTATGATGTTACTGAAAAGGTTCGTCGATCTTCTGTGAAATAACCTATTCATTGTTGTTAAAGAATGTTAAGGTTTGCTTTGACGCTACAGTTCCTCATATGTCATCAGAAGACTGTGAACCATATCAGTTGGAATCTGAGACAAATATGGAATGTTGAAATACAGTTCATCAGCGGTAATTATTACAATCGTTTTCTAAAGAGTTAACAGATAGTATTTTAAACCTTGTCCATGCGGACGAGATTTAACAGTATAGCCAATATTTCACATGAATGAATTATTTTCTTACATCGTCTATTCGATTCTAAATGTAATTCAGTTATAACTTTTTATTTTACGAAACCCTGATTTATTAACTGTAATTCTGAGACAATTAATAAAATTTTACGCTACTTTTCCTCGGTTGTATTCATGCAATAACACCAATCTACCAATCAGTGCTGAAGACGATGCAGCCAATGAGGGACCAGGAATTTCCTGCCACGAGTGTGTTCCTCTCGTTTATGGGCTGCTATTTAAAGAGCCCTTTTCGAATTGTCCCAGAAATAGCGAGAGACATCTTTCAAACGTGCTAGCTAAGGGCCAGCATTGAGAGGTAAAATATGCAAAACAATAACTGAATGGAGAAACTAATTAATTTTACTGGATTTTTATTTCTAGATAATATTGTAAGCTGAGTACACTTATCAACGATATAACAAATTAGTTCCATTTACAGAAACATGATTAAAACAGTTGTATAAACGTTACAGTTGAAAATATTATACGTCTGTTTGAGAGACTCACAGGTAGGTCTGTTGACAGAAGAATATTGCTGGAATGCATAAAACTCCACCTTACCCAGAATCTTACATCCTTAAACACCTACATTTTTATGATAATTAACGATTTTCTTACGTGATCATTTTATTTGCTACCGAGTAAGTGAAACCATATGTGCATGTCCCGTAGACTTTCTTGCACTATGTCGATCCGCAGTTTTTTCCCTTTCGAAAGTTAAACTTTCGCCTTTACTGATGGATATAGACAGGTTGGAAGTACTTTGTAACGTGGTACCCGCAGTAATAACTGGTTACCTATGATATAATTAAAGAGACGCTGGTAGGATGGTAGGTCATTATGATACATCTACAACAAAAGTAATTACCAGACTTTTAACCTGTTGACATGTAAAATAGAAAATTATAAAACTCCCTAAGGAGTTTCCTGAGATATTTAATTAACAATGTCATTCAGTATTTCTGCCCAGACGCCTGACCACTGAATGACCTGGAATTGATCAGTCAACTGACCTTCGATCTTTATAAAGAATAACTCCCGACAAACTTTGAATTCCTTTTGTCAACCGGTTCTAATGAGGATGAAATCGAGTAGAGGCAGCGGTATTCAGCCGCATGATGGGAATTAAGCGGCTGCCCGAATTATAAATGAATTACTTCATCATGCATTAAGCAGTAGCACCGTGCGTGAGTAAATAGGTGGTCATAATCCAATTAAGGCAATCAACGATATCAACATTAATCATCGCTACGATGGATAAAGGATGAAGTGGAATTGGTTCCACATGACTGGATATCGTTGTGGTTTTCATGTCTTGTGCCATTGGCGAGATTAAAATGATTAACTGAATTGCCTCTGTATTTAAAAAACATACAAATGGAACTCTTGACCTGATTTTTTTCTTATCTGAATCTTTTTATGTATTCTGGTATATAATATACATTTTTCCCTTTGTATAACGTTTGTCTTACTGTTTTTGAGTTCACAAATTGTGTTTAAAAAAGACACAAATGGAACTCTTGACCTGAATTTTTTTTATTTGAATCTTTTTATGTATCTGTTAAAAAAAATTGTATTTAAAAAAATACAAATGGAACTCTTCACCATATTTTTTCCTATCTGAATCTTTTTATTTATTCTGTTATAAAATATACATGTGTTCCCTGGTATAAAGTTTGTCTTACTGTTTTTCAGTTCACAAAAAAAGTACTGCATATTTGCAACAAGACCATTATTTTTAGGAAATAGAACGTTCTGTGGTAACCAGATTTATTTCGCAATCCTAAATTGGAAAAAGACTGTGATACGAATTCAAATGCTCCCCCACTTCTAATAAAATAGAAACCTTGTTTTGAAATGGAAGCTATTTACTCCCTTTGGTTTTAAACGTAATTTGGTTGTTATTTTTACCAGTAGTAATACGATACGAACAAGATTAGTTTTCTTTTGCGTTATTAAGAATCACATTTTTCAATGCTGTCGTGACATGAAATGAATTAAAAGTACAATGAGTGTGATATCAATATTAAAAATATTTATCTACTTTGTACATGTTTGGATTAGTGACTCTCTCTCTCTCTCTCTCTCTCTCTCTCTCTCTCTCTCTCTCTCTCTCTCTCTCTCTCTCTCAACCTTGAAGACTCGGTTACATACAGTGAGTCTTTTACAAAATCTTTGTAAGCAGGATTGCCTCCAGCAGTCCTGATGATGGTTGGGTAACTTGGCTGGTTAATAGATCTATTCTCTTTATAATGGAGCATTTATATAATGATGAATATTTTTTGTGCTTAATTAGTTGTTCTAAAAGTTGAGTGCTTCTTTGTGAAGATGGAACCTTTTGAAAGTTTAAATAATAACAAATGATTTTCAGTAAATACGTTATATATGCCGGTGTACTATTATATGAATATCTGTCATAATCGCCCTGTTATTTTACTTTCTGGAAATAAATTCAAAGTATATATATAGAGATATATGTGATACTTAACTGGATTGTTTTCGGAAAACTAGTACCTTAAGGCAATCAAACCCTGAGACAGAAATGGAGTAAATCGTCCAGGGAAATGATTTGATCTTGTTTATGGCAGACAGCGGGTACGGAACGCAAAATAAAGTTGAAAAGATAGTCCAAAATAACCAAAGAATGTATACAGGCATTCATACTCTTTTTTCTAATCAAAGTATGATCGCTCCTCTCTCTCTCTCTCTCTCTCTCTCTCTCTCTCTCTCTCTCCGGTCTCTCGCTCTCTCTCGTCTCTCTCTCTCTCTCTCTCTCTCATGGTTCGAGTTCCTAAGTTGATTTTGCTTACGTAGAAGAAGTCAGCGAATTTGATATCTGATGATCAGTGAGTCTTCCTGGGTCGCAGACGATAATAGAAATATTGAAAGGAAGAGAGAGAGAGAGAGAGAGAGAGAGAGAGAGAGAGAGAGAGAGAGAGAGAGAGAGAGAGCACGTCTAGCCATTTCTCCTTTACAAATCAAATACCGTAATTTAATTAAGAGTTGGATGACCTGAGTGATGTAATTATCAGCTCACTGTGGAAAACCAAATCGAGGAATATCTACAGCATTTGATTGCTTGCTTGTTTGCCTCTTGCTACGCTAAGCTATGCAAAAACAACCTAAATATCATCTACGCTTAAAGCTACAAATATCCCCTCAGTATTATCGACGCATGGAACTCCAAACCTTTTCTAACATTTCTAAGAAGGTCACCATCAATTCAGGCAGATACCGACCCCTGTAGAGAGGCCAAAAAGCCTGATGATACCTACCCTTTCGAGAAACCACCAAGAGCTTCCTAAGAGGTCAGAAAAGCGTAAAAGTGGACGATCCATCACTAACAGTCTTGTTGACAAACACCACTTCACGAGGAGAGAAAAATGAGAGAGAGAGAGAAAAAACTACGATCATATTTCAAAGAGGAAGTCGATGGTGTGACATTATATTTTCTTCGAAAGTTTACTTGGGATTTTTAAGACTATATTTAATGTAACTGAAGATCTTAGTCGTCGTTTAAATGTTACAGTTACCTGATACTTGGCAGGTTTTGTGAACGTGATGTAATGTGTTTTTATGATACGGTTTTGATATTTATACAAACACACACACACACACACACACCACACACATATATATATATATAATGACAGGGGCGGGCAGACAGCTACATATTCCAACAGGTTTTCCAGCAAGACAATAGCTTACATGATCAGTTTATTAGAGACGTTTCGTGCCCCAAAACATTGGCACATCATCAGTCTGGAATAAAAATTTATTCTTTTTAAAAAACAGTAAAATAAAGTAAAAGGTACAATCCAAAAATATGAATTATTAAAAGAAGCTTATAAGTATTAAAAGACTACTATAAGTTCAGAGAACAAGAGCAGAATGACTAGAAACGTGAGGACCGACCAAAACTAAACACTTCAGGCCAACGAAAGGGGAGTGGCAGAGACGTAATTGTTTAAATTAGGCGATAGGTGTTTAATGTAAAGTGACTCAAGTGTGTTAGAAAGGATGCTTGGGTTGTTGAGGTAAGGATAGAAAAATTTGTTTTTTCCATAGGAATCTTGCATTTTGAGGCATGTGTTCGAATACTCGAGAGTTCGATTCGATATCCTGGATCCCGTCCTATAGCTGAGTCCCATGGACTATAATAACGACTTGCCAACAATCTCCGTGTTGAGCCAATATAAGTACCAAGGCATCTTGGGCATTCATATTTATAGATTACATTGGACAACATAAAATCTTGAAGCTTATCCTTGTAATTAAAGAGGCTACCTATCTTTTTTGGATTTACAGGGATTAGGGTTAGTCTTAGGAAACCTAATTCTTTTTCTATAATGTTTTTTATATTTAAGCGTAGT
>NC_061107.1:6213574-6227516 GCF_015104395.2 Macrobrachium nipponense
CAACCCCTTTGAAAAATTTCCATTTTGAGTGACCGTCAAAGAAGGGTTTCCTCTCATATGAAGAGATCGACAGAAGGATTTCGGCAATAGAAACCGGATGCTGGCGTGTAGTTTATTGTCTCTTAAACTTTAGAATAGCCTAAAAGACTCTCAATGTCGCAGGAAAAAAAAAAAAAAAAACGGCCACCGCATATGACTCTCCACACAGTCTTCTCCACCATGGAATTTCCAGGATATTCAATTGGAAACTGAAAGAGAGAGAGAGAGAGAGAGAGAGAAGAGAGAGAGAGAGAGAGAGAGAGAGAGAGAAGTAACTATGATTTACATTTTTTGTATCTATCTTAGTTCCACAGACATCCCACGATTCAGGATTTAAATAGAGCATAATACATTATTGCATTTGAATTCGACAGATTTAGCGAGAGTTTCCCAATAATTGAATTAGAAGAGATCAGTATCCAACCTATAATTTAGTTTATAAAGGGAAGTGTCAATTCTTTTTTCCAATCTTTCAATCCTTTTTTTTTTTTTTTAATTCAATTGCTGAAGTCTTACCTTGATGTAATACCAGCTCAATTATAACACGACTGAGTAATCTGAAGAGTATCCGTTTTAAATTCATGACAAAAATTCTCAACAGATAGAAATTATGGTAAATGTCGCCTTGGCCCATTATCTTGTAAAAATAGTCTTACAAGTCTCATGAATATAAATGGGTTGAGTATATTACATAATTAGGTAAAAGTAAAAAGAAGTAAGAATTCATGACTGAAAT
This sequence comes from Macrobrachium nipponense, assembly GCF_015104395.2. Classification (NCBI taxonomy): domain Eukaryota; kingdom Metazoa; phylum Arthropoda; class Malacostraca; order Decapoda; family Palaemonidae; genus Macrobrachium; species Macrobrachium nipponense. The sequence continues at coordinate 6,214,350 of NC_061107.1, forward strand.
AGCAAAACAAACTTTCCAAACGTGCGAAAGTGTTTGACTGAGAAGGAACCTGAAATTGAATGATAACAAAAGTCAAAACGATTGTGAAGGAGTGGTTATTAGGGGGAGAGAGTGGGGGGAGGGAACAGATGTATTTGTTTTATTTCATCCTTTGTGAGTAAATGTACCGAATGGTTCTGTGATGAACCAAGAGAGAAATCCCAGAAGGCAAAAATACCCTGAGGGGTTACCTCGTTTATCTCTGTTATTAGCATTTGTTAAATATTATTGATTAGACTGGGAATATCTCCATGTATAAACGACAATTCGTTAACAATAACGGCACAAAATAGCGGATATAGCATAAAAAAAAGATGACTAACAGCTCTAAAGAAACCAAACAAGATGGCTCTGTCGTCTTCTGCGAACGATATTGAAAACATCAGTGACGATACCCTTCAATGTAAACACGATTTGGGATCATTCAGCACCTGCGGTCATATGGTAACCTTACGGAGTGATAATTCTTCTTCTTCTTCTTTTTCTTCTTCTTCTTCTTCTTCTTCTTCTTCTTATTATTATTATTATTATTATTATTTTATTATTATTATTATTATTATTATTATTATTTTTCATAATAAGACTGCATGTTTTTTTACTTGTATAAAATATGATCAAGTTAACGTCATTTAGAGATACACGTGCCCAATCCGAGGATGCCGTCAATGCGCCTCTCCAAGAGGATCTCCTGTCACGCGCAGAAGGAGCAGATCAAACTTGATCATATTTTATACAAGTAAAAAAACATGCAGTCTTATTATGAAAAATAACCCCGCACCGTTGCAGGATCCCTTGAAGAGGACGAACGTCATTTACAGATACACGTGCCCAATCCGAGGATGCCTCGGAACTTACATCGGGATGACGTCAATGCGCCTCTCCAAGAGGATCTCCTGTCACGCGCAGGAAGGAGCAGATCAACTTGATCATATTTTATACAAGTAAAAAAACATGCAGTCTTATTATGAAAAATAACCCCGCACCCAGCGTAAGATAGAGAAATTTTCGTAGGTCTAATAACAGTTGCCCTTTTCTATGGCCATTAAAAATGGCTTAGTGGTCGTCAGAATCGATCTCCTTATTCTGCTGAAGGTATATCCCCCTACTTTTGTAGGAAATACCAGTACCACATCCTCCTGGCTACAGCGTCCACGGGCCTTTAAGTCTCTTCTCTGGAAGAGGAAGGGCGTAGCCATAATTGGCAGAGTTTTTTTTTTTTTTTTTTTTTTGTGACTTGGGAAACTTCCTGAATAAACTCCCATCGGTAATGGAATCATTTGTTTTTTTATGAGGTAAGTACTTTTATGTGCGCGTGTGTCTAAGTGTGTTATGACTGTACAAGTGAAAATATGTGTATTAAAAGACTTACAAATCACGTAAGCATGGCTGGGGATTTCAATCGAACTGACAGCGAAGAAGGAGAGGTCAACAGCTACAGGCAGTGAACATCACAGAAATGCCGTAAGACTTACTCCCATAATCGGGATTTAGAATAACTCGAGGAGAAGCTCTCGTACCCTAGAAGCCGCCAAGTTACGAAACTGGGAACACTGCGATGGAAACCTGATTCTAGAGCGCAACTTCTCATCGCTTTGTGTAGCGTTTCTCGCGTCTATTACGTGTGTTTGCCAGACTTTTGTTTTTCTGTGGGTTTCGCTGCCTCCCTCGTAAGCATGTATGATTCTTTTTATATTTAGCCAGGAAGGTGTTTGTCCGTGGTTATATTTTTCTTCTGCCGTGCTGCAATCTTGCATGAGTGATTTTTTCAGCTATTACTTCATCTTCTTCATCTGTTTTTTATTCGTTCTATTTCCATTGACCTTTCCTTTTGTAGGGTTTAATTCTAACGTATTTGCATAGACGAATCCTTCACACCCAGTCCAATCCATATCACGATGATTATCCACGGGACTGTATAACCTTTGTCCATTTATTTAAAATAGAAATTACAGAGAATTCAGATCTGGAAGGTTATACGTGCGCATAGCCCTGAGGACCGGAATGAAAACGATACACTCGTTGTTTTCCAGTAAGAAATAATCCAGATTAGACGTGCAGCGTGAACAAGATTTACGAAACTTTGCTTCATAAGAGGGTCCGCCTCTTGCACGTGTCAAAGTGTCTTATTATTATTATTATTATTATTATTATTATTATTATTATTATTGATTATTATTATTATTATTATTATTATTTTATTATTATTATTATTATTATTCAATGAAACCTCATAATCACATGAGTTAATAAAATAAAATGGAAAAGAAAATCCACAATAATATGTCTGTTTGATCTTGTTATTTAAAATACAAAGCAGTAAGCTTTCGATGACCTGCACGGTCCTCCTTGACAAGGAGGACCGTGCAGGTCATCGAAAGCCTTCTGCTTTGTATTTTGAATAAGACCAAACAGACATATTATTGTGGATTTTCTTTTCCATTATTATTATTTTATTATTATTATTATTATTATTATTATTATTATTATTATTACGCTTTTTTTCGCGTATATCATGTGTATCAGTCCTTTTGCCTATATATATATATATATATATATATATATATATATATATATATATATATATATATATATATATATATATATATATACATATATATATATATATATATATATATATATATAACATATATATATATATATATAATATATATATATATATATATATATATATATGTGTGTGTGTGTGTGTGTGTGTGTATGTAATGAGGATATGATCCTCTTATTCATTTGGTAAACGTGTAACTCGAGCGTCAGGCAAACAGCATACAAATATCTCTCTCCAAGCAACTAGCGGCTCGCGACTTTCCTTTCTCTCTCTCTCGCCAAGCGACCGCTCTCTCTCTCTCTATCAGCGATACCTCTCTCTCTCTCTCTTCACCTCTTTCTCTCCACTCTAACAGGTAACCAAAATGAGAGAGTAGCATTATAAAATAAACATTTATTAATAACGAAAAAACAGCAAAACAATTAGGTCTCACAGACTAACTTAATTCAAGTTACCCCACTATCAAAATGTCTAAACAGTAAATAGTCACACCAAAATGTCTATTATCCATCGGGACTTCCCTCGGTCCCCCCCATAGTTCCTTGCCAGAACCGCGTGTTTCAAAGACATGAGGAATACCTCGTAAGTACACACATAAGTTTAAACAATCAGAGATTAAAGATGAATATTCCCATAAAAATGTCAAATAGATAACAAGCCACTCTTTGGCTTATTTTTCGGAGAGCACCACGGCATCTTGTCTTTCTTCCAAGACGCCTCTCTCAAATCCACCATAGACTTGGGTATCATACATTAAGAATAGAAGAAGCGCACACACACATACGAATGCACATTTCGTTAGCGCCTCATATTACTGGCTGCAACCAGTTTCCCAAAGGCACTTTGAGAAGAGTTCATGAACTGAGTACATGACTTGTCTTTCTATGCAGTTTTATCTCACGCCACCACAGAAACCATTGATCAGCTTTTCTCGGGTTGTTGTTGCTTCTCCACATTCCAATAGGTCACAGCGAACATATTGGCAATATATCATTAATCATAACCCTAGGCGTAATATATTATATATATATATATATATATATATATATATATATATATATATATATATATATATATATATATATATATATATATATATATATATATATATCTAAGAGAGCCTTCTAGAATCATTTTAATTCTCTTTTGACGAATTGTATTTTGATGGAGAATCATTTCTCTCATAGGTATGCATCGATATAAAAAGAATAACTTCAATTAAAGTACGATCGTGTATAAATAGCATTATAGGATATAGGAGAAGAAAAATCATTTTGACAAGCATTAAGTGGGTGTTTTTTTCTTTTTAAGCAATTTCATTCTGATGACTTCACTGACGCACTAATCATTTCCAATGAAATTAGGTTTGCTTGAATTTCTCGCTGAAGAAAAAATCTCGTATTTCCCAACAATTAATGACTCATCCACTCGATAACTCTCCAGGCAAATATTGCTGGAATTCTTCATTGCACTTAGGACCGTTGCTCTTTGATGAAGTTGCTTATATTTTTTTCTCATTTTTACAGTAAACAGTGCACGAAATTTTGTAAATTAAAACAGTTTAGCCTTTGTACCATGAGGATGACTTTATAATGAGCTTTTATTTTCAACTAAGCTCGTAGAATATGATCGCTTTTATCGGTTCCTTTCGAAAGATCAAATTGATCCTCGTTCCAGAAATAGATCTTCGTAACAAGCATAGAAAACGGATCGTATGAATCTGCGCTGTGTCCTATTTCTGCCTGGCGTTTTTTCCTTTTTTTTTTTTTTTTTATTCTTTGAAATTTGAGCTGCATTGAAGGGTATATCCGCCCGGTACTTTACGTCTAATTGTTGAGAGTTCGAGAGAGAGAGAGAGGCGAGTTACGGTTCATTTACTACAGTACTCTAGCGTAAATAATTTGATACTCGTGACATTAATTTTTCACTCTTCTGCGGACATTTCTGCTCTCTCTCTCTCTCTCTCTCTCTCTCTCTCTCTCTCTCTCTCTCTCTCTCTCTCTCTCTCTCTCTCTCTCTCTCTCTCTATTCTACTCAGTCTCTGACCCTCCTCTACCAAGAGTTTCCAATTCGTCACAGCATTGTTCGTAGTGCGTCCATTAACCTGTTTTCCTGTTAGATTTTCGTATTGCAAATCACGTAAATTGATTTGTGCTCCCACTTCTAGTTACTCTAAAGTATTTTACATTTCTATTTGACGATAACGAGTCCCGCCTTTGCATAACAATGCAAACTTCAGGGAATGTGTTTAGTTCTATTGTCGAATCGGTCCCCTCTAACAATGGGGTATTGAGTATCCTTTACATAAAAGATTTTCTGTATTACCTATATTATTCTTGGGCAGTATATACCTAATGGTTGCTCATTATAGACTTTAACCTCCTAATTCGACTACGAGCTCATTTGTTTGACTTTCTGAGTACACTAAGTCAAAATCAATTGTTCCTTTTAGAAAAATATTTTGTTTGTGTGGGGGTATCAGTGTATTTGTATATGTATACAGATGTAAATTTCGATAAATCTGTTTCTACTATACATATCTCTGTTGGTTTTGAAACTTTGGGACTAGTAATTCAAGGATTGCTGACCGTCTTCAGGCTAATAGTAAGGATCATAAACTCAAACCAAATAATGTGAACGAAAAGTTGATGTTATCAATTTGTCACTTAGTAATATTATTCACATCCATTGAAACAATCTTTTCATTATAGGTTCTGTGGCTTTGTTGGATGAGAGGTACATACCATCAACAAGGACAACTTTCAAGTTACTAATGTGAATGAATGTTAATTTTATGATTGATTTTGTTGTTAAACGGATTTGCTACAGAATGTGGCTCTCTGGCATAGAACTGTTTAATGCTGCATTGTTTATTTCTAGATTGCAATTAGAGCAAGGGAAGATAGAGAAGACAAAGGATTGACGAACTAAGAAAATTTGCCGGTATAGACTGGCATAGAAACACCATAAAACGAAGGTAGTGGAAGGATATGTCTGAGGCATTTGTCCTACAGTGGATCAGCAACTGATGATGATGATGGTGATAATTTTTATTCGTAGATTGACAGTATCTTTCAGATGAAGGTTGGGTCTTTCCTTTTCATGTTCGATGAGATGCACCCAATGACAAAGGTGATCGTACAACTCGTGATTCATAATGAGGAATATTTGTACTCCATGAGTAACCCTTAGAAATATAGTGATTCTTATCAACTGAATTGAAATAACATAAGTCGATTTATTTTCAGGTCAGCCAGTCGAACCAGACATGAATCAGTTTCTTAACTGAGGTACAGATGTACATACAACATAACAAGAAAGTGGCTCAACACTTTCTGTAGTGGAACTACAACCATTTGGAACAAAAATGTCACGGCGTGATGTTACATAATGCTTGAAATGCACAGGAAAGCGTTGCCAGATACTGCCATGCAAATTTTACTAGATCTAATGTATATAATGATGAGGGTTACATAATTGAAGTGGACTTACTTCATTTTAAAGGTTTCTCGAAGTAAGAGATGAAAGAAATGGTTATATTTGCTGAGATGTTAATAATAAAGTACTTATATAAGGCCCAGGATATGTTTCAACATTATTGTCAAACTTCTAAGGTTATTTTTCGATAGTTGCATAATTCATCCAGTCTAATTTAATAAGATTAATGTTTAAACATGTCCAGGGCCTTATGCAAACAATTTTAGTATCATTACAGCAAACATCACCTTTTTATCGCCTTTGACTTCCAGGAACTTTCATTATCAAGTAAGTGCAATTCAATTACGTAATACGGGTGCCAGATGAAAGAATCTGTTCGTCAAAAAAGACTGAGTTAATGAAATGTATAGTCATGGAGGTTATAATCTGATTTTTTTCTGTAAAATGAAGATATTCTAGTCTTGAATGTCTTTTTCTATGCTTTCTTCATCTCTCACATTCCTTCTGAAGTTTTTTTTTTTTCTTTTTATCAAATATTTCGTAAAGAGGAATTTGAAAGATAAGTATCAAAGATAAACTAAAAATTATCAAAGTCAGAGAGAGAGAGAGAGAGAGAGAGAGAGAGAGAGAGAGAGAGAGAGAGAGAGAGAGAGAGAGAGAGAATTAAGTAATAAAAAAGTATTTACTTTTTCAGAACTTAAGAAACAAGCAATAAGCAAATGAGAAGAATATAGTACAAAAAGAAACTGGATTAACTCGATGTGTTATGTGATAATTGAACTGAGGCGAACAAAGGATTGTCGTATTAATGGTTCCATTAGTGAGTGGTAAGAGTTAATGAACACACTAAGATACATTTGAAAAGCTTTTAAAGAGAAAAACGGTTTCCATTGTTTTTCGTTTTAGTCTTTTAATACTTTTGTTCCTGATATAAATGTATGATATTATGTGTGATCATTTTTTTTTTCTTTCATATGCAAGAAATACGATTCATATTTTTTGTGCAAATGAAGGAAATACATTGACTCAAAGCTTTGTGGCAGCGGTGCTTCTCTTGACACAATACACATATGTACACACAAATACACATAATCACAAAACCCAAATCTTGCCGTCCAAACTCTATTATTTATTTATTTTCTAACCTTGGGATCTTTTCCCAGTTCCGCAAACATTCATCCTACTCGCGTTTATTTATACTCGGTTCAAACACAGACTCATCATTTTTGCATTTAGTAGTTGAATCGCGTGTTTGATGATGATTCAATCATTCAATTCAGTTTGTAGAAACATTAATAAAAACAGCTTTAAGGAAATCTTAGCATATGTTTAAGGAATTCTCGATTCCTCGTGAAGATAAGAGCTGCATTCCTCTCGAAGCCGAAGTAACTAGAGCGTTTGAAAGGAGTTTTTCATGAAATTTAAGAAAGTGTGAGTGACTTCTTCCAAACGCTCTAGTTATGGCGGACCTTTTTAAATTTTTTTCAAGTTTTAAGTGGCTTTTTCTTACTATTATCAACATTTCCTTTACATCTGTTTATTTGATCTATTTTGCTACGCAAAGGCACAATAATTTAATATTAGAGCATAAACTGGGTACCACGCAAAACAATAAAGCAAGTGAAAAGCAGAGTAGGGTGATTCACCCTACTCGCATTTTTTTCCTGTGCTAACACAAACTTATGATTTGCGTTCAGTAGTTATATACCAACCCTAATAAGTACGTTAATAATTCAATTTAGTGTATAGAAGCATTAGTAAAACGGACGAAGGAAAGAAATCTCAGCATAAGTTTATGGAATTCTCCATTTGTCATAAAGATTAGACTGAAGTTCATCTCGAAGCAAAGCAATTCGGTAAGTGACATAAAGAATAGGATGATTCATTCTACTAACTGCACAAAGGGTAAAGAACCTGCCCGAGTGACTCATATTGTTTTTTATGTATAAAATGAAACTTAATGTAAAGATATTACCTGTTTTATATTAAATAATAAAGTAGTTGTAGGAATAAATTCATCCTTCTGATATTTCGTATTCAAATACCGACGTAATCAGGGGTATATCGGCCCATAATGGTGTTCAGTGGCTTTATTTTGATCAAATTGGGTTGTTCAATCATTAATAAGTCTCTTAAGTAGAAATCTCGTCACTGTTATTTCTCTGCAGCCTTACATATCGGGAATTTGAATAATGAATAGTAAATTAGTCACATGCTGTGCCGAGGCAGTGAAAACGTGATTAGGATGAAATTCATCCTACTACTTGTTTCATTACTATATTGTAATGAAAATAAGGACTTAATGACTCATAGATTTGGGTATATAAAGAGAAACTACTGAAAAAAGCTGTACATAAACGTCAGTATTAATTTAAAACAAATTTTGATGCAAATGCTATAAAATAAACAGAAACTACTGCAAAAAGCCACATTAGTTGGAGCGTTTGGAAATTGATTCTCACAAAATTCGAACAAAGTTTTGAACAGCAACGAATAAAGAGAGGAGCTCCTCCCAGTTATGCTAATTTTTGGCGGGAAATATCTGCCCTCTGATTGATGAATGTACGTGTTTACTACTCTGTGACGCCACAATCCTTTTCATATCTGTGTTGCCATAAACCATCGACAGAGAAAATATTTAAATTGTTTCATACTAAAAATTAGCTTTTCATTGTCTACGTCGTTATCAAAAGTCTTTAAATTAAACATTTTCATGGGATTTAAAGACAAAAGTAAATTAGGAAATATTCTTCTTAACTATTAATCATTACATTCGTTTTACTAAAGAGTTACCAGTTAGGATTTTAAATTTTACTTGTGCAGACGAAATCTTGCAGTGTAGTATACGTAATGCTTGTTATTCCTCATAACTTTCTTTTTCTTCTCAAGTCGTCTATTTCATTTTAAACATATTCAAAGCATAAGTTTTTACTATATAGAACCATAATCTATTAATTATAATTCAATAAATATTCATATAGGCTTTTCCTTCACTTTTAACGCATTTGTATTCATTCATAAGACCGTTAGTAGTAAACGAGGTATCCACTAATCACAGTTCAGGATGATACAACCAGTGAGAAGACAGGATTTTCCCGCCATGAGGGTAACCCTCGCGCTTATGAGCTGCTTTTCATAAAACCTGCCATAATGGCCCAAGAAATCGTTCGAGACGCTCTAGCTAACCTTTTTGGCTTTTTAAGTGTTTAAGCGGGTTTTGTTTAAGGTTTATAGCACACATTCATTTACATATGTTTATTTGTTATTTTTCACTACATACCGAATCAGATTTAATATCAGAACTACCAGGCTAAACACGAAAGTGAAATAATGAGTAAGGGGGATTCATCCTACTCGCGTTTATACTCGGTTCAAACACAGATTCATGATTTTTGTATTTAATACTTAAATCACGTGCTTGACAACGATTTAATCATTCAATTCAGTTTATATAAACAGCTTTAAGGAAATCTCAGCATATATTTTAGGAACTCTCTCCTTCTTTTGAAGATAAGAGCTACGTTGCTATCGAAGCCGAAATAACTAGAGCGTTTGAAAGTAGTTTCTCGTGAAATTTAAGAAAGTGTGAGTGACATCTTCCAAACGCTCTAGCTATGGCGGACCTTTTTCATTTTTTCAAGTTTATATGGTTTTTCCTCCAACATTATCAACTTATTTCTTTACATATGTTTAATGGATCTTCTTTGCTATGTATAGACCTCTAATTTCAAAACAGAGCATGAATTGTGAACCACACAAATCAATAGATTAAATGAAGTAATGAGTAGGGAGATTCACCCTACTCGCATTTTTTCACGGTGCTCATAAAAAATATGATTTGCATTCAGTAGTTATATAGCATCCTTAATAAGTATATAATCCTTCAGTTCAGTTTATAAAAGCATCAGTAAAACGCCTATAAAGAAATCTCAGCATAAATTAAAGGAATTATCCATTTATTATGAAGATTAGAATGACGTTACTCTCGAAGCCTCCATGACTAGAGCGTTTGGAAGACGTTTCTCATGAAATTTAAGGCTATTAAAACCTTGGCGGGAAATACCTGCCTTCTCATTGGCCAGCAACCTAAGACCCTGATTGGTGGATTTCTTAGTTTACGATTCCAGCTGTGACGTAAGGGCTGTATGTCTTGAGTTGCCTTAAGATACCAACAGACAAACCTTTCATCTTGTCTTATAGAGAATATAAGAGCAACAATAAAGGTAATCGCACGAATGGAAGATCTAGGGATTACTTGACTTAGTTCTTGCTACACTGCAAAGGTTCGTGAGCATAACCAAGATTTAAAATACTAGCTGGTAACTCTTCACTAAGACCAGTTCTTTAGTTGCCTTAAGATACCAACAGACAAACCTTTAATCTTGTTTTCTATTGAAAAATAGCTTGACACTGTCTATATTCACTATCAAGGGACTTTTAAATTAATTTCTAATATTCTTAGAAAAAAGTAGATGCAAAATGTATTCTTGTAGGCGATAACTAGTGAACTGATCTTAGTGAAGAGTTACCAGCTAGTATTTTAAATCTTGGTTATGCTCACGAAACTTTGTAGTGTAGCAAGAACTAAGTCCAGTAATCCATAGATCTTCCATATTTCGTGCGATTAATTTTATTGTTACTCTTATATTCTCTATTTAGTAGTAATTATAAATCAATTATAAGTTATCGTATAAGATCATGATATATTTCATGTAATCCATTGAATAATAATATAAACTTTTCGCTGATTTTTCTTGGTTGTATTCATCCATAAAACCAGTGTTAGTAAAATAGATATCCACCAATCACAGTTGAGGATGATACAGCCAATGAGAGGATAAGAATGTACCGCCATGAGGTGTTCCTCACGGTTATGGGCTGCTGTTTGTTTGAAGAGACCGCTCGAATGGTCAAAAAAAATTGGGGAGAAAACGTCTTTCAAATGTTCTAGCTAACAGGGAACGACAGGTTTTTTAATAAGGATTTATTTTGGTTTTAAAACTCCTATAGTTCACAACTAATATTGGGATTAATTTGGCATTGTTTAATTAATATTATTCATATAATGGGTTAATTTTATTATTAAATCATATATCCGGCGTTGAGTTTTGACTTGAGTATCGCCTTGAGTCTCTGCATATATTCTTTCCTGATCGTGTCCTTCATCTCTTGGTGTTTTATATCCCCTCCTTCCATTTATTATCAGGTATTATTCCAGGTATCCCGTCTCATCTATGTGTTTGATGTTGTTCCCATCTGGTAGCTTTATCCCTTCAGTCCTTGTTACTTTGCCCTTTTGTATGCTGACTAAGGCACATTTTTCTATTCCAAACTCCATCCTGATGTCCCCAGATACAATCCTTACAGTCTGGATTAGGGTATCTATTTCCTTGATGCTCTTACCGTACAGCTTGATGCTGTCCATGAACATCAGATGATTAATTCGGTGCCTCTTTTCTTGAGTTGGTAACCTAGCATCATACTTCTGCAGTAACTTTTGTCATGGGAATCATGGCTACTACGAAGAGTAGTGGGGACAGTGAGTCGCCCTGGAAGATCCCTCTCCTGATATTAACCTCTGCTAGTCTTATTCCAGAGCTTGTAAGTATTGTATTCTAGTTGCGCAGTGTATTTTTGAGGAAGCTGATGGTTTTTTCCTCTACCCCATATATTTTCAGGCATTCTATTAGCCATGTGTGTGGTACCATGTCGAAGGCTTTTTATCGTCTATCCATGCCATGTTTAGGTTGGTTTTTCCTTCTCCTACTGTTCTTCATTACCATTTTGTCTATCGGGAGCTGGTCTTTTGTCCCCGCCCCTACACTTCCTTCTGCAGCCTTTCTGTTGGTGGGAATGGTGTATGTATCCTCTAGTTGGTGTAGATCCTTTCGCTGATGATACCTGTTAGTAACTTCCACATTATTGGTAGGCAGGTGATAGGCCTGTAGTTACTGGTTATGTTTCCCTTACTCTTGTCTTTTTGTACTAAGGATGTTCTTCCTGTGGTCATCTATTTGGGTGCATGGTGATTTGAGATACAATGCTGGAGTTGTTCTGCTATTCGTGGGTAGTACCTTGAAGCTTTTTATCCATGGACTTCATCAGGACCTGGGGCTTTCCAGTTGGGCATTTTCTTTAGTTGGTGTCTGACTGTGTCTGTCGTGATGTCAGGGAATCTTTATTTTATTCTCCTTGTTTCTTCAGCCATGACTTCCTGGATCCATGTTGCATGTTTGTTGTGTGATACCGGATTGCTCCAGATGTTTTCCCAGAGTCTATTATTATTATTATTATTATTATTATTATTATTATTATTATTATTATTATTATTATTATTATTATTATATTATTATTATTATTAAAGCTTGAGAAGTCAACATTTGTTGGCATCACAAGAAGTACAACAGACCTGAGGTACTCAGAAACACTGGTATCATGGTCAGTGATTATTTCAAACATACTAGATCTTTTTCTGGTACATGGTTTCTACCAGTTGTCTTTGCGTGGGAGGCTATTTCCTTTGTATACTACTGATATTATATAACCTTTACTTATAAATGAATACCAAGTACTGTCCAATAATCATACATAAGTAAACTTGAACAAGGGTTTATAAGCAGCAATATCGCAAAAAGATCAACGTCAAAGGTGTTTTTTCCCACCACGCTCCTCAGGCAGCAGGTAGTGCATCCATTGTTTTAGATACTGAATATATTTCAAAAATACTGAATATATTTCTAAATAATGATTCTGATTCGAAGCGTCATAACGGGGTCTTGTAGAAGCTATAACCTCAACAATTATTCCACAGGCAAAATAACGAAGACTACCAAAATGTTCCAGATTGCCTGAACTTTTTTTTGTAGAGAAGAGGAAGAAAAGAACTATTCCTGGTATATATTAAAGAGGTCAATAGGTTTTCACCATCATTATTTCATTGGACATGAGGTTCACTATCATTTCCTCCTGAACCATTAAATGTGGATAATTAAACGAACTATAACCAAGAGCTGATTATATGTAGCACACTATCATTATTCCATATTAAAGCAAGTAATTACGCTCCCATTCAACTTTTATTACAGACTGTCAGGAGTATTACTGTCATGAATTAGATCTAAATA
>NC_061107.1:6228016-6293622 GCF_015104395.2 Macrobrachium nipponense
AACAAGCTGTCCATTATGTACCATCGTCTACATTCTCAAACCCTATATATAAATCCTATTGTCTTCTATAAATTGTCGATAATCAGAGTAATTAAGGATATCATTCCTCTTGCTTGATGAGGATTATAGCAATAGTAAGCCGACTTAACAATTATATACCTGTTCCGGGTAATGTGGCTAATCATGATTCCTGTCTCGGAACTGCGGTGGAATTCTCGTTGCTAAGCAACTGGGTTTGTTTATCTTATTGTTGATTTGAAACGAAGGACAAGCAAAGGAAATATTTGGTAATGGTTGATACAAGGATACGTTAACACGCTAAGCATTTTCGGCTTTTTAATAGGGTACCAGCACGGCATTCATTTTAAGCGAGTTCTGAAATGGAATGCTAAAGTCGAATATCGAAAACGGTCTTCTGTCGGGCTGCTGAAGGCATAGTAAGTTTTTCCCTTCAGTTTCGTTCAAATCACTTCATGATATATATTTGATCTAAGCTCTGCATTTCTCTCGTCAATCAATTCCTCTCTTTTTTCACTACGTTTATCAATCATTCCTTTCAACGGGGTTTGCGATCTTTCCTTTTCTGGACCGATAACCTACAAAGCTGAGTCCTTTTCAGATTAAACTCCCACTTCAGCTCAAATTAAGTCTGACCACTTCACCAGTAAGAGTATTTCCTTTCCACGTCAGTCTTTGACTTGCTGGTATTAAGGGTATTCCAGTCAACGGAAATAAGAAATATCTTTCAATCTGCTTGCGGGGCTGTGATGGTAATTGCTTCCTAGCAAAGAAAGATAAAGAAAAGGAGAACGCATTTTCGAGAAGTTCGGCAGTAAGGAGGTTTTCGTGCCCGTGTTGGAGGCGCCTTTTTCTCGAGGCTGTTCTGGAATCATCGGGCGTGTTGTGGAGCGTAAAAACGCGCCAATGTGACATGAGAAACGCCGCAATTTCTGATGCAATACCTCGTCTAGATTCATCTAAGAAATTCTAGCAATCTCGGGAACCTATGACGTATTTATACGGCCCCCGGGATGCCGTATAAATACGACGGAGGAAGTAGGAGCAAGCAGTGATCGTAGAAGAAGGAAGAGATCGTAAAAGAGAGAGATCACCAGTTAGTAAGAGCCACAGATCAGATTATCTGTGAGAGATCAGCAGCAGTAATCGTCAGAGAGAGACTAGAGACGAAGGAACCGATGAAGTATCAATCAAAAGAAGAGTTGTTCGAGAGTTGGTTGGATATTGGTCTAGTCGTCTTCAGGAGTGGACGGCCGTGTTTTCTCGACGTCGAGCAGACTTCAGAGAAGAAAAGGTCCTGCTACAGGTTTTGGGGAGTTCCTGCCTTTCAAGTAGACTAGTTTCTGCAATACGGAGTCAAGAGGACGACTGCAATTGCCGCTCTACATTTATGAAGCCAGCGCGTCGGATTGCCAAATTGACTAGCAAGTATTAGAATTGCCTCACTGTTCCCCCAGTACATGCAGTGTAAGATTCTATCTTTTTATGTAAATAGGAAATACCATTCTGCATTTACCTTTGTTAGTAAGCTTGCAAATAAACCTTTATTGTGTTAGTGTTTCTTTCTATATTCGTATCCCCAGTTTCAACTGTTTGTGTTGATATATTTTTTATTTATTTATTTCATATCGAACCTGAAGCGGACCTCTCTCAGAGGCCATAACATTGTCTCTGAGATCTCAGAGTCCGTAACAGGTGCTCATTAGAGTCCAACCATTCTGGCAAGGCAGAATTCTTAATAAGGAAAAATCTCATTATAAATTCCAAGAACATAATGAACAGATGCTTCCAGCACGGAACATGTCCTAGAGAGAGAGAGAGAGAGAGAGAGAGAGAGAGAGAGAGTGGGAGAGAGAATTGAAGTCATTATGTAGATGGCATTACAATGACCCAATTTAAGGATTGTGACAGAGTTTCTGTGTGAATAATGATAATGATAATAATAATATTTTGGTAGAAGACCCTCTTTTATGCAAATGCTTTTAAAAAGAATGGCAGAATTAAGCGAGTTGATTTTATATATTGTTTTTTTTTCTATTTTCCTTACAATTCTCTTCTCAGGCTCAGCGATGTTTCTGAGTAACTAGCCAATATTCATATTGGGAATTTTCAAAAAATTATAAATGCTGAAGGAAGATTACCGTCAGCATTTATAATTTTTTGAAAATTCTCAATATGAATATTGGCCAGTTACTCAGAAACATCGCTGAGCCTGAGAAACGAATTGTAAGGAAAATAAAAAAAAACAATATATAAAATAAACTCTCTTAATTCTGCCATTCTTTTTAACAGAATAATAATAATATAATAATAATAATAATAATAATAATAATAATAATAATATAATAATAATAATAATAATACGTACGCCCCGCCCAAGGATGCCCTGGATTTACATCGGCATGATGACGATGCGCCTGTCTAAAAGGATCTCCTGCCACGCCCAGGAGGGCGGCATTAGGCAGCACGCCCTTGCAGTACACCAGCAAGACATCACAAGAGACGACATCATCAGCAATGTCAAAATCATCGGGAGAGCCCCTGACCCGCGACGTCTGCGCCTCCTAGAATCGCTGCTTATACTCGAGCAAAAGCCTCCCCTTAATACCACTCAAGGAGCGTTCCTGATACCGACGTGTGTGAGGAGGACCACGCCCCTCCCCCCAATGAAAGTACCAGAGCGCATAAACAACACCGGACGTGAAGCAAATTATCAGAATAATACCAGGAGTGACGTCACTCAGGTAGAAGCCAATCAAGAGGCTCCCAGTGATCCCCCCCCCCACCTGAGAAGGTCTGCAAGACTCGTAAACGCTCGCCGTATGAGTCACCTTCCCAGGAACCAATAAAAACTCGACCTGCCGGAGAGGTTCTCTATACCGTACTCGAGAGCCCACAACAGCACGATTTAAGAAGAAGGACTTGCCACTCCTGCTGCAGGAAACACTAATTAGGGAAAACAACAACTTCACATTCAAAGGATACACAGTTTATAAAACTCCACATACAGATTCAAATAGAGGGCTGATCACCCTAATAAAAACAACAATTCCTCGGAAAAATAAGAACATAAACTGTGGTGATGGGATTGAGACACTAAGTGTCCTCATAAAGACTAGCGAACACGTCACTCACCATACACAATCTACAAAGGGCAATGAAAAAATCTTTGAAGGAGAAGAACCTCTTCAGTGCAGCCTCCAGAGAAAACACCTTCTTTGCAGGAGACTTCAATGCACACCACCCATGCTTACAGTCGAGACAGCACAGCAATGCAAGACAGATACACATCCTAATGGAAGAATTTCCGGACGTTGCACTAATAAATGACACAAATGAAGCAACACACCTACGAGGTGGCAGGCTAGACTTAAGCTTCATAACTGGAAACCTGAAAGAAGACTGCACATGGAGAGTGCAACCCAACACTAACCAGTGACCATTTTGCAACTGAAACAAAACTAAAGATAATGAAAATTCCCCCACCACCGCCCCCCCTCCGGCAGGATGGAGACCGGACCTAGCAAAACTGGCCAACATTTCAAAACCACATGAACACATGGGCAACACAGTACATCAAATCCAGCCCTCAACATATGCACGCTCCAACAGGACTTTGTAGAGAGCCTGCACAACGCAGCAAACATTTCCATGCCAAAGAAAGCCTTCAGAACAAATGCAACCCCACATAGACAGTTGGTACTACAACTCTAGAATCAAGAAATGAAACTCAAGAGTAAACAGAATAAGGAAATTATTCAGAAGGAACCCCACCGACGAGTTGCACACGATCCTAAGAGAAGTCGTGAACCACGCAGCCCAAACTGCTAAGGAGGTTAAGCAGGAAACCTGGCTAAAATGGTGCTCAGAAACCACTCGAATGACGCCCATTGCAAAGATGTTCAAGTGGTTCAACAAGGTATCAGGAAAGACCAGCCAACACAGGCACACCATCCCAACCCTCTAGCTGAAGCAAACAGACTAGCACAACACTTTGCAGACAGAAACCAAATCAATTCACCTACCACCAGTCACACGAGAAAGACAAGTGGCACTCAATCCTGGAAGATGGAGAATCATCAATACAGCCTGCAGCAATTCTGATGACACGACACACCATTCACAATGAAAGAACTTGACAAAGCCCTCCAAAAGGGAACAGACACAGCACCAGGAGCAGACATGATTACATATAGCATGTTAAAAAACATGGGAAACGCAGCAAAGACAGTGCATCTCCACATAAACAGAACGTACACAGAGCAGATCAGACCCCCACACAACGGAACCAAAAAAAACACACAACCAATTCCCAAACCAAAGGAGCCCAACGCCTACAGACCCATTTCTCTCATCAGCTGCACAGAAAAAGACGGCAGAGAGAATGGTGTTTAAACAGACTGCTGTGGAAAACAGGGCCCTTACACCACCGCTTATATGCCTAACAAAGAGGGGATAGGCACAGGAATGTCTAGCAGATGTGATGGCCACAATAATAACAAGAAAGCAATCGTAGTATTTTCTCGACCTAGAAAAAGCCTACGAACTTGCAAGTGCAGCTGCTATCCTGGCAGCCTTAGCCACAAGACGGTTAAAGGCAACCTTCTAGCATGGACCAAAAGATACATGCAAAACAGACAAGCCAGAGTTACCTTTCAAGGAGCAACCTCCGAATTCCTCAGTCTGGAAAATGGAACACCTCAAGGAGGAATACTCAGCCCCTTCCTCTTCAATATACTAATGGAGAAATTAGCCGACAGCAACTTCCCAAATGGAGTTGAAATTTTCATATATGCAGATGATGTGTGCTTGGTCAGCACAGACAGGCATAGAGCCCACCAACACTGCAAATCGCGATAACACAGATTGAAAACAAATGCACAGTCCTAGGACTAAAAATCAACACGGCAAAAACCAAGGCACTGGCAATCAAATACAATACAGACCAATGACCCAATGAACCCCAATACAACTCATGGGAGAACCCATCGAATGGTAGACAACTTCATGTACCTAGGAGTCAACATCAACATACAGCTCTCACCACACAAAGAAATAGAAACACTTAAACAAAAGATCAAATGCAGACAAAACGCCATGAAAAGAATCACCTCGCTAAGGCAGGGAGCCGTATACCATGCCTCAGAATTTTCTACATACAGACAATATGATCAACAGTAGAGTATGCCGCACCAGTCCTCACTAATCTCACAAGCACTGAACAAAAAAGTTTTGAGGTAATCCAAAACAATGCCTTAAGACTCATTACAGGAGCACCAATGTGGACCAACCTATGCATCCTGAGACATGAAACAAAACTACAATCTCTGACTCATAGGATAGATCAGAGAAACACATCCATCCTGCTAAAAACCTTAAAAAAATGACAGAGACTGTCCACTCAAAAAGGAGATAAGGAAATGCATTAATCTCCATGAAGAGCTAGACCCTCCCAAAACATATGCTGGAGACCTTCTAGATACACTGAGAAGAGTAGGCATGCAAATCATGCTGCAGCCATCAGGAAGACACCCCCACTTCAGTGAATACACAGAATCAGCACCCTGGAACCAGAACCTTTTAACACAAAACTACACAATTCTTCCAGCAAGCAAGGAAAGCATGCACCACCCAACAGTTAAAGCAAGCAGCAACAAGAATCAATACAGTTGACAACTGCCACAAACATATATTTTACAGATGGATCAGTAGACCTCCGCGTCCCAGCAGCAGCAGCAGGGGTCTACTCACAACACTCAAAGGAAGCTGGAGGCTCTCCGACAATGCCTCCCACACTACAGACAGAGCTGATAGCTATCGCCAAAGCACTAGAAGACTCCCAACACAGACTGGGCAACACTACAATACACACCGACTCGAAAGGAGCATACAAGCCATCACAAAAGGCAAAGCAAAGGAAAATATCAAACTCCTAACGAGCATATGGCACTGGCAAAACTCCATCAAAGCAGAAACAGACAAATAACTCTCAACTGGATCCCGAGCCATGTTGGAATACAAGGAAAGGAGGAAGGCTGATTCCCTGGCAAAAAGCGGGTGCTACACATAAACAATGTCAACATCAAAATAAACCTCTCACTAAACCAACTAAAAGCATAGCAGCAGCATACTGCCAAACACAGGAGGAAAGCAAAATCAGAGAGCCATCTTCGGAGGCTCCAAGACTGCAAAATGGTATGCACACCACCAACTTCAACCACACAGCATACCGAAGACATGACACGAGCACTAGCGGTAATAATACACCGTCTAAGGTTCGGATACCAATGCACATGGCAAAAAATAGAAAACACCCTAAACCATGTAAATACTGCGAAACAAATACAGAAGAACCACTGGAAACACTATATATTACACGCCCAGAAACAACAACTAAGACAAAGTCATGAAGGAGATCAACAATCAGTCACTCAAATAACGATACACATTAACACACCCAACAGCTTACAGGCTTCCTATGCTCCTACCCACCACCAAGGTAGGTGCAAAAAAAAACACTCCTAAATAGCAGAATCCCTTCGGGGACATCAGTCAAGACCCCTCACACCCCCTGCCATCCCTATCACTCACAAACAAACCACAAAACACAGAATAACAAACAATCCACCCAGTGCATGACTGACACAAAGACAGCCAACATCAACCTACATCACCCACATCCAAAGCAAAGCCCCGACTCTGACATCCTTCATCACTACCCCCTCACCTCATGCACAGCATTCCTTCAGCCTCGTGCCATCAACAACACACACTACTTCCCACTCAGAATTGGAACGGAATAAGAAAATGTTTTGTGGACCTCACAAGCTAACTGACTAGCAATCTTTTTCTCAACAGACTCATAACCCTTCTTCTTCTCATCTGTTTGGCCTCTCTGACTTGCCAACACTCACTACTATTGCACTTTTCCTACTACTGAAGGGCACCTAGGGTTTAAAAAGGTTGGACAACCTTACCCATCAAAAGTTTCTTTCAATATCACACTCATCAACTCACGCATTATCACCAAATAAAAAGAACCATATCCTACCATTACCACCTTCTCACCATCCTGAGTTACGGGCTGCTCTGTGAGCAAGAAGCCCATGCTGACACAAGGTCAGCTAAATCAAAAACAACAACAAACCCACTCGAATTCAGTCCCTTAGCAGTCATCGCTTGATAATGTCCTGCGGATCAGGAGGAAAGTTGCATTGCGATTGGAGAGAGAGAGAGAGAGAGAGAGAGAGAGAGAGAGAGAGAGAGAGAGAGAGAGAGAGAGAATTGTATAAGCAAGAATTGTATAAGTAATAATAAATCAAATGACTCAACCAGAATTTTACCATGCCTTTGGTGCGTTGCTAGCCAGTATAAGCAACAACGAGAAAGCCGTCATCAGAAAAATAGAGATGACTCTCTACAAGATTAATAGTGCTGAAGCAGCAATAATTTTTAACATAATAATAATAATAATAATAATAATAATAATAATAATAATAATAATAATAATAATAATATGTGGCGCCGTGGCAGAGTGGGTTGGGTTGTCAATTGACTGGTTAAGCAACATTGGGGCTGGTCAGTCGTTGCATGGGTGACCGCTCTCCTCGGCGTTGATTCCTTGGGATAGGATCTTTACCATAATTTCCTCAGTCTACTCAGCTGTAAATGAGTACCTATTCCTGATGTGGTAGGGTCCAAATAGCAAAACTCAGCAATGATGGAAAGAAATGAAGAATTAAACGACAACGACGTAAATGGAACCTCTGGCAACAGAGGAGCTTCGTCCGGCTACCAGGTATTCAGCCCAATTGAAGGGGAGGACAGTCAGGTACTTAGAGGTCGTCATCTAGCAACTGACCACCACAACGACACTAACCAACAACCAGAGACTGGAGCTAGAGAGGCAAACTAGAGGAAGAAATGGACGAGAGAAGAAAATAAGGAAATATGGAGATGCTACATCAGAAGCAACCCGACGGAGAGAGGATATAGAAGGAGGTTGGTCAAACACCTCTGGAATGAGAGGGAATAACACCCCCAAAGAGAGCAGAGGCTGGCAGACCAAGTAAGGAACATAAAGAAAAAGAACTGGCTCTCCCCAACAGAAAGCGAGGAACTGGAAAGGGAAATGACACACGGCAACGAATTACAAGAAGACGAACTGAGAGACGATGCCACAGAAAACGACAGGGATGATGAGGTATCAAACAACGACACAAGAAGAAACACCGACGAAGTAACAGAGAGGACGGAATGGATAGAAAAGATCAGACAATGGATGAAGCCAGATACAGAGAGAACAAAGATCCCCTCCATGAAAGCCTACAACAACCAAAGAAATTCAAGGAGAAAACAAGTGAGGTCAATGAAATAATGAGACTAATACACACCCCCAATATCACAGAAACAAATGACTTGACATATGCAAGAGCAAGACTAGTAGCAGAGCTGATGGGGACACGAACACCAACACCAACAGCACAACCAACCCAACAGAAACCAAAACAGCAACCGCCCTGGAAAAGGCGCCTGGAAAAGCAAATCATGGTGATGAGATCTGACTTGTGTAAACTGAAAGAGATGGCAGAAAAAAGACTAAGAAGCAAGAAAACAACGCAGGCACTGAACGAGAAATACAAAGTACACGAGAAGGGACTAAACAACACAATAGAAGATGTAAAATAGAGGCTTAGGGCCAAAGCACATAAGATAGAACGATACATGAACAGGAATAAGGGATACCAACAGAACAACTATTCGGAACTAACCAGAAAAGACTATACAGCCAACTAAGAGGGGAAGACAACCACCAAGAAATTCCTGAAGCCGAACCAAGTAAGAGACTCTGGGAAAACATATGGAGCAATCCGGTATCACACAACAAACATGCAACTTAGCTCCAGAAAGTCAAGGAAGAAGAAACAGGGAGAATAAAACAAAGATTCACTGACATCACGACAGACACAGTCAGACACCAACCAAAGAAAATGCCAAACTGGAAAGCCCCAGGTCCTGATGAAGTCCATGGATACTGGCTCAAAAACTTCAAGGCCCTACGCCCACGAATAGCAGAACAACTCCAGCATTGTATCTCAAATCACCATGCGACCAAATGGATGACCACAGGAAGAACATCCTTAGTACAAAAAGACAAGAGTAAGGGAAATATAGCCTCTAGCTACAGGCCTATCAACTGCATACCAATAATGTGGAAGTTACTAACAGGTATCATCAGAGAAAGGTTATACAACTACCTAGAGGAGACAAACACCATCCCTCACCAACAGAAAGGCTGCAAAAGGAAGTGTAGGGGCACAAAAGACCAGCTCCTGATAGACAAAATGGTAATAAAGAACAGTAGGAGAAGGAAAACCAACCTAAGCATGGCATGGATAGACTATAAGAAAGCCTTCGACATGATACCACACACACGGCTAATAGAATGCCTGAAAATATATGGGGCAGAGGAAAACACCATCAGCTTCCTCAAAAATACAATGCGCAACTGGAATACAATACTTACAAGCTCTGGAACAAGACTAGCAGAGGTTAATATCAGGAGAGGAATCTTCCAGGGCGACTCACTGTCCCCACTACTCTTCGTAGTAGCCATGATTCCCATGACAAAAGTATTGCAGAAGATGGATGTTGGGTACCAACTCAAGAAAAGAGGCAACAGAATTAACCATCTGATGTTCATGGACGACATCAAGCTGTATGGTAAGAGTATCAAGGAAATAGATACCCTAATCCAGACTGTAAGGATTGTATCTGGGGACATCAGGATGGAGTTTGGAATAGAAAAATGTGCCTTAGTCAACATACAAAAGGGCAAAGTAACAAGGACGGAAGGGATAAAGCTACCAGGTGGGAGCAACATCAAATCAAACACATAGATGAGACTGGATACAAATACCTGGGAATAATGGAAGGAGGGGATATAAAACACCAAGAAATGAAGGACACGATCAGGAAGGAATATATGCAGAGATCAAGGCGATACTCAAGTCAAAAACTCAACGCCGCGAAATTGATAAAAGCCATAACACATGGGGCCAGTGCCAGTAATCAGATACAGCGCAGGAATAGTGGAATGGACGAAGGCAGAACTCCGCAACATAGACCAGAAAATGAGGAAACATATGACAATACACAAAGCACTACACTCAAGAGCAAATACGGACAGACTATACATAACACGAAAGGAAGGAGGGAGAGGACTACTAAGTATAGAGGACTGCGTTAACATCGAGAACAGAGCACTGGGGCAATATCTGAAAACAAGTGAAGACGAGTGGCTAAAGAGTGCATGGGAAGAAGGACTGATAAAAGTAGACGAAGACCCACAAATATACAGAGACAGGAGAATGACAGACAGAACAGAGAAATGGCACAACAAACCAATGCACGGAGAATACATGAGACAGACTAAAGAACTGGCCAGCGATGACACATGGCAATGGTTACAAAGGGGAGAGCTCAAGAAGGAAACTGAAGGAATGATAACAGCGGCACAAGATATGCCAGTGGAAATTGTACCCATATTCATAGGAGCACTAGGCACAATCCCAAGATCCCTGAAAAGGAATCTGGAAAAACTAGAGGTCGAAGTAGCTCCAGGACTCATGCAGAAGAGTGTGATCCTAGAAACGGCGCACATAGTAAGAAAAGTGATGGACTCCTAAGGAGGCAGGATGCAACCCGGAACCCCACACTATAAATACCACCCAGTCGAATTGGAGGGCTGTGATAGACACAAAAATAAATAAAATTAATAATAATAATAATAATAATAATAATAATAATAATAATAATAATAATAATAATAATAATAATAATAATAATAATAATAATAATAATGCTCTTGCATTCCAGAAAACTGGTCCTCGAAGGGTAACTTTAAACAGCTGGAACTTTGGAGTGGAAAAAGAGGGACCCAAACAAAAAAAGGAAAAAAGGACAAAAAAAAAAAAAAAAAGAAAAAAGAAAAGGAATAAGGAAAAAAAAATATAAAAAAAAAAATAGAATGAAAACCCCCCCCAAAACTAGAGAAAGAAACCCCCCCCCCCAAAAAGAGGGGGGGGGGGGAGGAAAGAGAAGGGAACCAAAAAACAAGAAAAAAAAAGAAAAAAAAATTACGAAAAAAAGAAGAAAGAGAAATAAAAAAAAATGAAATTATTAAAAAAACAAGGGGAGTTAAAAAAAAGTAAATAGGAGAAGAGAAAAAGAAACCAAACAAGACGAAATAGCACAAAGAAAAAAAAAAAAAAAAAGAAAAATAAAACCAGAAAAAGGAGAAAGAATAGAACCCAGGTAGGATACCGCCCCCACCCCCCCCCGCAAAAAAAAAAATGTCTTCCCAAACTGGGCCGGGCCATTCCCTTTGGTTATTTACGGTAATTGGATTTTTTTTCCCAAAACCGTTGCAAGTTGATCCGACTTCGCATCTGCAACTGAAGAGAACTGAATAAAATTGGAAGGTGTCTGGAAAGCAAATGAGGAGGTATAATTGTGGAAACAAATGGAATCAGAAATCCAGGAAATCTGGTATGGGGAAATAAATTCAGGATCGTTATCGATGGATTATTTTTAACCATGGAATAAATATGAAGAAATCGTCAGTCAGGGGAGCGTTGCAGATCTCTCTGAGTTCCGTGGCTTGCGTAGGTGTGCTGTGTCGAAGTTCAGGCGTCAGTATTGGCATCAATTGTTACATTAGAAACGCGTGATAGAAATATTAATGCATCTCAGGTCCCTCAACTTCATACTTGGGAAACTGCACCTCAAAAATGAATAAGGTTTCATGCATTCTCTCCCAGTGGTGAGTTTTGTGCCAACCAGTTATTTGCTCGTTAACAAGTAATTCCGTTCCTTTTCTAGATAGTTAACTAATCCTATTTCCATCATATGGAAGATAATACCTAACCTTTTATGTACGAATTAGATATGAGTGTCGACTCTTTATTGACAATTTTCCTTTTTTTTTTTTTTTTTTTTTTTTTTTTTTTTTAGAATGTCGTTCTTTGGAAATAATATTGCACGTTTTTGCTAATGACTAACATCAAAACGTAGAGAGAGAGAGAGGGAGAGAGAGAGAGAGAGAGAGAGAGAGAGAGAGAGAGAGAGAGAGAGAGAGAGATCTTTTCACTGATACAGAAAAGTTCTGAAGCTAATTCAATACACTTCCATTCGTTTGAAATTTCGGTACATAAAAGCTTTGTTATCCTTTTTTCCATCCTTTGCAAAGAGATGTAAAAAGAAATGAGAAAAACTAATAAAAAAAATAATGTCATCAAAGGGCTGTGGGATTTTTACAGATAATCTTTTAACATATTTTATGTGATAAGATATTTTTTTTTTTCTCGGGGTGAGTTATATAATGCTGCCCCCCTTTTTTTTTTTTTTTTTGTTTTTTGTTTTTGTTTTTGTTTTTGCTTTCTCTGAGCATCCAATTTTTTTTCAACGCCTGAAAGGGACCACTGACGCCTACTGTACGGATCAGAACGTGCTGTTTACATAACTTGAAAGAAGCCGATCTGGAGCCAAACGTTTAAGGTGAACGCCGATGATGCCATAAGGCCCCCATTATAAAATAGGTGACAGTTGCTATCTTATGATTGAATGGATTTGCTTAAAAGTTTTACCACTTATACGACTAATGCTGAAAATACATGATTAAGGAAATCAGGAAATTCGAACTATAAGTTCCAGAATTGTTGATAACTAAATTTCGACAATTCGGCTGTCGGCTCCCCCTTCCCCGCACCCCAACTCTCCCCGCCTTAACTGTAAGGAAAATATACCCGTACCGAATAATTAATATAATCTCCATAACTGGATTGATACCATATCTCTCTCCCCTACCCCCATTTCTTAATTAACAATCGAAATATGCTAACTACTCCTGAGGACGAAGCGGTGGATTCTATGTACTTTGTCAATTCAATTATCCAAACGTAATGTGGTTTCAGATTGAATTACTTACAGGCGAGATAGCTTTCAAAACGAATATTCTCCCTTTGTTCGAGCCGGTTTAAGACTGAGTTTTGCTTCAAAATTCAGTTCTAAAAGGGCTTCCAAATACGGCAATGAACGTAACATAAAAAAAAAAGCTTTTAAAAGTATTTCAATTTGAATACAATATTTTTTGGGGAGTTTTGACCACTTTATGATGAAATTTTTGTTTCAAAAATCCTTTCAAAATAGGCCTACAAATAGGACAATGAATTTAACATGAAAAAAAGTTTTTAAAAAATATTTCCATTTGAATACTATATTTTTGGAAATTTTGTCCTCTTTTTGATGACTGATTCTTGTCTCGAAAATCATCTCAAAAAGGGCCTACAATTAGGACAGTGAACGTAACATAAGAAAAGTTTTAAAAAATATTTCAATTTGAATACAATATTTTCTGGGAGTTTTAACTACTTTTCATGACTGAGTTTTGCTTCAAAATTCATTTAAAAAGAGTCTATAAAGAGGACAGTGAACGTAACATGAAAAATGTATTTTTAAATATATTCAATTTTATTACACTATTGTCTAGGGGTTTTGACCACTTTTTTATGGCCGACTTTTGTTTCGAAAATCATTTCAAAAAGGGCCAACAATTAGGACAACGAACGTAAAGTTTTAGAAATATATTTCAATTTGAATACAATATTTTCTTGGGGTTTTGACCACTTTTTGATTACAGAGTTTTGTCTCAAAAGAAATTTCAAAGATAGTCGTGAGAATTGTTTGTCAAGGCTTCGTAACTCAGTGTAAGGCGTCGCTTATATACGAGCTCAATAAGTTTAAAGAGAGACGTAAACAAGTTTTAAAGAAAATTTAATCTGGACGGAAGACTCATGTAAGCCTCCTCAATGAGGTAATATTTGCATCGACTTCCAACTTTCCAAGTTCCAGCAACCCGCCTTCATGAATTAGAGGGTCTGCGTAAAGTTGTCGAAGCTGGAAAAAAAAACTCAAGAAGGAAAAATGTGAGAATATCAAAGTATATCTTGTCAGGTGGTACTGAGATGACTGGAGGAGGAACGATCAACATCATCGATAGTTTGATAAGGTCAGCGTCAAGAGCGGAACCGATCGAGGGTGCCAGAGATTAATTACAAATTTCTCGGATGAGAACATTAATGAAAAACGCGAACTGATTACTGTT
Organism: Macrobrachium nipponense; assembly: GCF_015104395.2. Taxonomy (NCBI): domain Eukaryota; kingdom Metazoa; phylum Arthropoda; class Malacostraca; order Decapoda; family Palaemonidae; genus Macrobrachium; species Macrobrachium nipponense. The sequence continues at coordinate 6,242,199 of NC_061107.1, forward strand.
CAAAACGTGAGAGAAGAAAAAAATAAAAGCAGGTCTCTAAAATTCTCAAAGAACTTTCGCAATATTCATAATTTTTGTGCGCAGCTGAAGACGAGGAGATAGGCAGGATATGATGAGATGCTTATGTTTATAGAAACCTTCTTACTGCAAAGGTTTGGATAAGAGGAGCCAGTTACCTAGACCTCCTATCAATCATAGAGTAAGTGTTTGTTAAAGTTTAACCTTCTAGTACTGGTAACAGTATATTGCAAGAAAATTGCAATATACGAACATTTTCCGTTCGTGTACGTGATTAGTGGCCCAGTACCACAGTTTGGCCACAGTCATAATGGAACAGCTGCAGAACTTTGAACTAATGAACCCCGAATATTATTTTTTATTTTTTATTTTTTTTTTGCTCTATCACAGTCCTCTAATTCGACTGGGTGGTATTTATAGTGTGGGGTTCCGGGTTGCATCCTACCTCCTTAGTAGCCCATCACTTTTCTCACTATGTGCGCTGTTTCTAGGAGCGCACTCTTCTGCATGAGGCCTGGAGCTACCTCAGCCTCTAGTTTTTCCAGATTCCTTTTATTATTATTATTATTATTATTATTATTATTATTATTATTATTATTATTATTATTATTATTATTGCTTTATAATCGTTACCATCATCAGCCCACTACAGATCAGCCTATTACAGCGAGTCACTATCTTTTTTTTAAGTTATTGTAGCCTGAATTGAAATGTGTCCTGAAAAGAGAATTTTAGTAGATCTGTTTTATATATTTATCTCTTTCTCTAAATAAATGTTTAGTTGGTTTTTTTAATATGGAAGTTTCATGGAATTAGACAGATTATTGCTGTCGTCAATATCATCATCATTACCTCTGTGGAAATTGATCTCCAATCATTTCTGGTGGATTCCCAAATCTTCACAATTGAGCTGAGAATTCCAATGTCTTCTTAGTGTGCAATTAAATAATTTGCAATCACCTACTCTCTGTTAAGACTGCTGTTCATCCTTTGATCGTATGAAACATCACTATATCTTTCACTTTCATTATCATAAATTAGATATTTGTCAATTCCAATACCATTATAGAAGAAGAATTGAGGAAGAAATTAGATTTTGACAAAGTGGAACATCACGAAGCAAGTGATGAGGTTAAAACCGGTCGCTTTTCAAGTTTCAGTTGAGCAAACTCAAGGAAAGTTAATGACACTGAAATCCCCGAATAGCAGAGCATGTTCGGTCTCCAACGACAGGCGCTCTCTCATTAAGTTTTACACGAGCATTCAGAGCAGAAGTGGGCAGAGCGTTGAATACTGGAATATCTTGAATGCGAAAAGTCTTAACCAACCTAAGGCGAGATCATGGTAGTCACTTAAAACAAGCGTTGGGGTATTCAACCTAGAACCTTTTCTCTCAAATTCTACGCTGTGGAAATTTTACTCGTGTGGAATATCCTTGCTCTACATTACATAATACATATTCGTATATCGCAGCCATGTATATATATAGAGGAGAGGAAATCACCCATTTAGAATAACTCCCCACCTTCTCCGTCACCTGGTCTATTTGCAAGCTAACTACTGGTGTCAAATATATATATATATATATATATATATATATATCTATATATATATAATATATATATAATATACTATCTATATAGATATTATATAGAATATATATATATATTCTATATATAGACTATATATATATATATATAGATATATATATCTATATATATATGATATAATATCTATATATAGATATTAAATATATCTATATATCTATATTATATATATAAATTATAATATAAATATATATATATTATATATTATATAAATATATATATCTAATTAATAGGATATATAATAAGATATATAGATAATATATATCTATTATATATATAGATATAGATATTGTAGAAATAGATCATATAGATTATATCTATTATCTAATATGTCATATATATAGATAGATAGATATGATGGATAGTAGATAGAATAGATGATAGATATATATATATATAATATATATGTCTATTCTATATATATATATATTATATGACTGCTAAAAATGTTCTGTTACAACAAAATTCCTCTAATAAAAGGAGCCCATAAAAAACACAAAAATATAGAGAGAATAGTACCATTTAGAAATTTTGTAATTGAAAGCTCCGGCACATGAAACGATGGGTCTAAATGGAAAATTGTCTTTGTGAGTTTTGGGAAGGCCATAAAAGTAGGGTAATTTAGAATTAATAACTTTAAATTTCTCTAATAGTTCAATAATCTTTTTATAGCAGCATCTGCCGGTACAAGAGTCAAATGATGGAATCGGTCTTAATAAAAGAGATAGGTAATGAACATCTCAAAAGGAGCATGGATTTCAGATACGATTGACAAGGTTTTCATTCAACCAACGCTTAAGAAGATTAAAGGAAGATTATCAGCGGGGGTGACCTAAATTGGCTTGCTTGTGGATGGACCTCTTGGTATAAATACCACCTTTTCTGTAAACTTTTCTCATTCATATACGTGAAGAGGGAGACAGCAGTCTCTGAAACATAGTACTATTCTCTCTATATTTTGGTGTTTTTATGGGCTCCTTTTTATTATATATATATATATATATATATATATATATATATATTATATATATATATATATATATATATATATATATATATATAGATATATTGTCAAGGTTCAAGTTAAATCCACAAAATTAACAATAGGTTATATGGAAAAAACAATAAAACAATTACATTTAATTAACAAAACTTAACATATCAAAAAACATTACCAATTAATTAACATAACCAACATAATAACTAAATATTCTGCCCAATACCAAATCCAAAATATCATATGGTATAATAACCGTACTCACAATGATCAGAGAAGTTCTTAACAAGCGCTTACGAGGCAGGAGCTGGGACGAGACACCAGGTGGCAAATAGCCAGAGCGAAGGAAAACGTGTGGGGGGGATGGGGAGAGAGGGGGAGTAAGGAGAACGAGACAAGGAGGGGGAATCAGAAGGTAGGTTTTACAAGGATACTGGAGAGCTGCATTTTAACTTAATGGAAATATTGAAAGGAAGAGAGAGAGAGAGAGAGAGAGAGAGAGAGAGAGAGAGAGGAGAGAGAGAGAGAGAGAGCTTGAGTTTGATCAAATATGGTCTAAAAACCATATATATATATATATATATATATATATATATATATATATATTAAGAGAGAGATGAAGGGAGGAGGAGAGATAGAAGAAGAGAGAGAGAGGAGAGAGAAGAGAGGCCTTACAGACCTTTACATCTTGTTCGGGTTGCCCAGGTCCCTCAGTGTGAGGCACCTCTAATGTCTACCAGAGAGTTGCTAGTACATCTTCCGGTATATTTTGCATCTTCCAATCTTGGATGGTCTGGGATGCAGTTTAGATATTTGTCGAGCTTATTCTTAAACACATCTACGCTCACTCCTGATATATTCCTCAGATGAGCTGGCAACGCATTGAATAGACGCTGCATTATCGATGCTGGTTTTTAGTGGATTAATGTCCTGTGTGCTTTCCTTATTTTTCCTGATATAGTTTTGGGCACTATTAATCTACCTCTGCTTGCTCTTTCTGGATATTTTAGTTCCATGATATTTTCTGCTATTCCTTCTATCTGTTTCCATGCCTGAATTATCATGTAGCGTTCTCTTCTCCTTTCTAGACTATATAATTTTAAGGATTGTAGTCTTTCCCAGTAGTCAAGGTCTTTAACTTCTTCTATTCTAGCTGTAAAGGACCTTTGTACACTCTCTATTTGTGCAATATCCTTTTGATAGTGTGGGTACCATATCATATTGCAATATTCAAGTGGACTACGAACATATGTTTTATAAAGCATAATCATGTGTTCAGCTTTTCTTGTTTTGAAGTGCCGTAACAACATTCCCATTTTTGCTTTACATTTTGCCAACAGAATTGCTATTTGATCATTGCATAACATGTTCCTATTCATCATCACACCAAGGTCTTTAACTGCTTCCTTATTTGTGATTGTCTCATTATTAGGTCTCCTATATGCATATAGCTTTCTTTCTCTGTCTCCATAATTTATTGATTCAAATTTATCAGAGTTAAATACCATCCTATTTACCTCTGCCCAATCATATACTTTGTTAAGGTCTCTTTGTAGAGCGTTCCTATCTTCATCACAAGCAATTTCTCTACTTATTCTTGTGTCATCTGCGAAACTACTCACTACCGAATCCTTAACATTACTGTCTATGTCTTGAATCATAATAACAAACAGTATTGCAGCTAACACCGTACCTTGCGGCACACCGGATATTACCTTGGCTTCATCCGATTTCTCGTCGTTTGCAATAACTATCTGTTTTCTGTTGTGTAAAAATTCTTTTAACCATCTTCCTACTTTATCCACGATATTGTGTTTTCTAATTTTCTTCGCTAATATATTATGGTCTACTTTGTCAAAAGCTTTTGCAAAGTCTAAATAAACCACATCTGTTTCATTTCCGCTTTTCATATTTTTGAATATGTTCTCACGGTGGACTAACAGTTGGGTTTGTGTACTTTTTCCGGGTACGAAACCATGTTGTCTTTTATTAAACAAATTATTTTTTATTAAATGTTTCATAATATTTTTCTTCATTACCCTTTCATACACTTTCATGATATGTGATGTTAGACTCACAGGCCTATAATTACTTGCTTCTAGTCTTGATCCACTTTTGAAAGTAGGGGTAATATATGCTAATTTGTGCTCATCATAAATCTTGCCTGTATCTACACTTTGTCTTAATAATATTGCAAGTGGCTTTGCAATAGAATGAACTACTTTCTTTAACAAAATAGCAGGCACTCCATCAGGCCCTGCAGCAGCTCCATTTTTAATTTCATTAATAGCCTGCACAATATCAGCTTCATTAATATCTATGTCAGCTAAATATTCACTATTTTCATCCCTTACTTCTATATCATTATCTTCATTATCTATTCTAGGGGTGAATTCTCTCTTATATCGTTTTGCTAATATGTTGCAAATTTCCTTTTTTTCATTCGTTAATCTCCCTTCAATTCTTAGAGGGCCTATTTCTATTCTTCTTTTATTCATCTTCTTCGCTTATGAGTATAATAGTTTGGGATTTTGCTTGATATTTAATATGGTTTTTTCTTCCAAATCCCGTTTTTCATTTTCTTTTGATTGTATAATCTTTTGTTCTGCATTTTCTATCTTACTTTTTAGTTCTATAACTTTCCATGCATTTGTTTCTTTTTCAAGACCTTTTTTCCACTTTCTGATTTTCTGGAACAAGATCCTTCTGTCTCTTGGTATGCATGACTGATGTTTACTTTTCTTCTTCGATATATATTTATCCACTATTTTCTCTAATATTTTATATAATATCTCCGTATTTACCTTTATGTCATCACTTACGAAAATGTTATCCCAATCTTTGTTTAATTCTTCATTTATTTCTGACCATTTTATATTTTTACTGTAGAAGTTGTATTTTCCATATCCTTCCCACTTTTTCATTTCTTGCTTATCTCTATTTTCACTTGCTTTGGAATGGACTGTTAATTCTATGACATTATGGTCTGAAATACTCGCATTATGAACTATTATTTCTTTAACATAATTCATCTCGTTCACAAATGCTAGGTCTAAAGTATTTTCCTTTCTTGTTGGCAGGTGATTTATTTGTTGAATGTTGTATTCTAGTAGCATATCTAATAGCTTTTCGAATTGCCTCTTATCTTCTGCACTACTATTACTCTCTTTTTTATATGTATAAGTACATCCACAATCTCCTATTCGTTCTTTCCAGTCTACGAAAGGAAAGTTGAAGTCTCCAGATAGGAGAATAGTCCAGTCCTTGTGATTTCTACATATATCATCCAATTTTTCTATTATTAAGTCGAACTCTTTATTATTAGGAGGTCTATATATTACTATGTTCATTAATTTTTCAGATTCAAATTCTACCGCTATTAGTTCACATTCTGAGTTACTATATTTCTCATATATTTTTCCTTGTTTTTTGTCTTTCCCATATATTGCGGTTCCCCCTTGATTCCTATTTTTCCTATCTGATCTAAAAGTTTGGAACCCTTTTATTTGATCATCATTCCCAGTCTCTTGGGAATACCAGGTTTCACTTATATTCATTATATCTATTTTCTTTTTAATTTGGGTTAGTTCTTCTAAGTACTCTATTTTTCTTTTTGAGTTACTCGTAACTAAACCCTGCGCATTCATCACTATGATGGTTTGCGTGTTTTCTCCTTCATTTAATATTGGTAATAATAAGGATTTTCCCATGTCATTTCCTGTTCTGGTATGTTGTTCTTTTTTTCATTTCCAGAAATTCTGATATTAAAAAATCCAACTTTTTCATATTTGTTCTTCCTTCATCATAATTATTCATTTTGTGTCTGAATCTGCAATTTTCTCCATATCTGTAATATCCTCTTGCATAATAAAAACAGTTATTATCTCTTGAGTAGAATCTTGGAGCTGATGCATTGAAATTTTTTGCTGACACCTCTGCATATCTCGTTGATGGCTTGCTTTTTTCTTTTACCCGATATTCTTTGTTCCTCTCTTTATTTGTTTCTTTCTTATTTTGGATTTTATTACTTGATTGGTTATTTATTTTATTATTTTTCATGGCTACAGGGTGCATATATTTACATTTTTTGTCGAACTTACATCCTTTTCCTTCTTTTAGGTTTTTGCATATTTTTGGATGTAGATCTCTGCAATCATCCTCATATCCATCTAGGTATGCACATTTACCATATATTTCATAGTTGTGACATACCTTAGGATGTTTGTAGTAACATTTTTCTCCAAATCTGCAATTCCCTCTTTTCAAAATGTTGCAGACTTTGTCTTTTTTGTATATTTTTTCCTCTTTCCCGTCATTGTGTAGATCTGGGTAGAGCCTCTTCGGCATTTTTTATGTGTTGTCATATCGTAATTTATTTCTTCGTAGGTATGCTGCTTTATAGCCTTATATGTAGTATCAATGAGTATCTCTGCATCCATACTTTTATCTTGTTCTTTGTTTTCCTTATCTTTTTTTTTGTCATTTCAGTTTTGTTTACTTCTCTTACGTTTTCCTCTTCTTCTTCTTCTTCTTCTTCCTCTTCCTCTTCTTCTTCTTATTCTTCATCCTCAACTATTTGTACATTCAATCTTGATTTAATAACATTGTCTATCCATGGTAGACATGTTGAGCAAAAAATTCTTGTGTCTTTTCTCATATCTTGCATTACCTCAGCACACTGTGGATGGGTCGGAATGTTGCAGGCAGCACATTTTCTGATTAGGTTTTGTGGATTAACTATGCTATACCACACCTTACACAGTTTACATGCTTTTGGCATTCTTTTTCCTAATGCATCAATTAGGATATTCACAAGGTTCACTTTATTCATTTTCTTTGTCGGAATATGTTGGTTTATGTATATTTTCTTTATGAGTTCCCTCTTGACCACTTGGAGGAGAGATGAGAGAGAAGGAGAGGGAGGAGGAGGAGAGGACGAGACCAGAGGAGAGGAAAGAGGAGAGATCGAGAGAACGAATGAAGGATGAGCCAGACCGAGATGACTGTAGAGAAGCGGAGAGAGAGAAGCAACTAGGATTGATTTATTTTGTATGCATCTTATTTCCACTGACGTCCCACGATTCAGGATTTAAATAGAGCATAATACATTATTGCATTTGAATTTGACAGATTTTCCCAATAATTGAATTAGAAGAGATCAGTAGCCAATCTATAATTTAGTTTATAAAGAGAAGTGTCAAGTTTTTTTTTTAATCTTTCACTCCGTTTTTTTCTTTTAATTCAATTGCTGAAGTCTTACCTTGATGTAATACCAGCGCAATTATAACACGACTGAATAATCTGAAGAATATCCATTATAAATTCATGACAAAAGCTCTCAACAGATAGAAAATAAGGTAAATGTCGCCATGGCCCATTATCTTGTAATGATAGTCTTACAAGTCTCATGAATATAAATGGGTTGAGTATGTTACATGGTAGTAAAAAGAAATGAGAATTCTTGAATGAAATAGCAAAACAAACTTTCCAAACGTGCGAAAGTGTTTGACGGAGAATAAACCTGAAATTGAATGATAATAAAAGTCAAAGGGGGGGGGAGGGGAGAGTGGAGTCGGCGGAGGTAGACCAATGAAACGATTGAGAAGAGGCTGGGGGTGAAGGGGGAACAGATGCATTTGTTGTATTTCATCCTTTGTGAGTAAATGTACCAAATGGTTCTGTGATGAACCAAGAGAGAAATCCCCGAAGGCAAAGATACCCTGAGGGATTACCGCGTTTATCTCTGTTAGTAGCATTTGTTAAATATTATTGATTAGACTGGGAATACCTCCATGTATAAACGACAATTCGTTAACAATAACGGCACAAAATAGCGGATATAGCATAAAAAAAGGAAGATGAATAACAGCACACAAAAACTCATTGGTGCTTAAACGTTTTACGATTATAGTCTAAAGAAACGAAACAAGATGGCTCTGTCGTCTCTTGCGAACAATATTGAAAACATCAGTGACGATACCCTTCAATGTAAACACGATTTGGGATCTGTCAGCACCTGCGGTCATATGGTAAGCTTAAGGAGTGATAATTCTTCTTCTTCTTCTTCTTCTTCTTCTTCTATTATTATTATTATTATTATTATTATTATTATTATTGAAGCTGTGACAATTGATTTCAGCAGTTTCTCTTCGACACGTAACTCTGAAGAACTGAAGATGGCACAGATTCTCAACGTAACAGGGACGAAAATCCCTTCTTTTCCAACCTTCCCTGCACACTAAAGTGGCTTCCTTTATTCCATACTTACCCTTGTGAATTGATACCGGTTCAGTATCGCCCTTAGATCCAAAAGGATGTTCAATTTACATGGAAGAAATGTAAAACCAGTGGGTTATATCACTTCCTGCTGTGGGTCGAAGATTATTGAAGCACTGAATATAATTATGGTTTTTCCCTCGCATTTACCAGACTTACCCATTACTCTCTCTCTCTTTTTTTTTAATGTAAAAGCTAGATACTCATTTGACAGTGATGCGTTTGTATCAGTTTTCTTTTCCAGAAAAATTATCATAGAGAAGACAGTTGCTTCATCTCCCTTTCAGTGAGTATATTTTCTGATTCATTTATGGCTGTAATAAACCATGTTAGTTTCCTCATCTATGGTATATTCATTATTCTGCTTTGCTTTTCATTTTTGCTTTCGTTAGCAATAACTTTACCATAATTATTATTATAACATGATATTTCTTTCGTTTTTATAGGTAATGGAAAACAATTCTTTTCAAAGTGCTACGATGGATATCTTACAACGAATGCATTTATTTAACACTACCTCAAATTAACCGTTCTTCTTAGGAAGTTCAAACCCAAAAACATTACGCCTACATAACCATCTAGCGTATATATCATCATTAGGCTGGCTGTCAGCGAAGATGCACGTAGGCCTTTCCTGATGGCAATAAACATGGTCTTGTCCTCTCTTCTGTATGCTGGATCTTTGTCAGTCGAGAGAATTAAGACAGTATGGTTATCAGAAATTTCTTAAAGAGGATATAATGAGTTCATACAGCATTTAACAGTTGACATTATTGCTAAAAGGAAATCTATCCATATCCATTTATGAGTTAAATTAACTTCTTTATTTTTTGTTTTTAAAAAAAGTGGGCGGGGAGGGGTTCAAATTTGAATGTAATTCTTGTTTGAGGATACCGGGAAAGGACAAGAAAATATTTGTGATGGACTAAACATTTTAAGTTGGAGTATTCATCTAGTACTCTTCGGATTATCTATGTTTTCCTATTACCGAGAAGCCTTTTCTTGATATAAATCTTGACTCAAGCCATGACATTCTTGAGTCAAATTCGTTACGAATGATATGAAATAAATAAAAACTACCGGAGCGTTTGGAAGTTACTAATCACAAAATTCGGACAAAGTTTTGAACAGCAACGCATAAAGAGAGGAACTCCTCCAAGTTATGCCGATTCTTAGCGGGAAATATCCGCCCTCTGATTGGTGGTTGTACGTGTTTACTACTCAGTGACGTCATGCTACTTGTCATGTCTATGTTGCCTTAAAACACCAACAATGAAAATATTTGCCTTTTTCATATTAAATATTAGTTTTTCATTGTCAATTTCGTCATCATAAGTCTTTGCAACATTAGAATGGGCATTATACACAAACGTAATTTAGGAAATAATCCTTTTAATTATTAATCATTTCATTCGCTAGGATTTTAAATTTTATGTATGTAGACGAAATCTTGCAGTGTAGCCATTGTAATGGTTGTTATTTATCATATTGTTCTTTCTTTGTGTGGTTTACTTTATTTTTATTGTAAAGTCGTCTATTTTATTTTAAATATATTCAAAGCATAAGGTTTAATACATAAAACAATAATTTATCACTTATAATTCGATAAATATTCTTATATGCTTTTCCTTTACTGTTAACTGTTAGTAGTAAACGAGGTATCCACCAATCACAGATCAGGATGATACAACCAATGAGAGTATAGGATTTTCCCGCCAAATGGATAACCCTCGCGTTTATAGAAATCGTTCGAGACTTCTTTCAAACGCTCTAGCTAATGTACAGTCTTTTGTGTTTTTTTTTGCGCTTTTAAGCGGCTTTTGTTAAAGGTTTATAACACACATTCATTTACATGTTTATTTGTTATTTTTTGCTATATACCAAATCAGATTCAATAACAGAAAATTAATTATAGTACCAGGCTAAAAACTAAATTGAAATAATGATTAGGGTGATTCATCCTAATCGCGTTTATTTATATTCGGTTCAAACACAGATTCATAATTTTTGCATTTAGTTGTTAAATCGCGTGCTTGATAACGATTCAATCATTCAATTCAGTTTGTAGAAACATTAATAAAACAGCTTTAAGGAATTCTTAGCATATGTTTAAGGAATTCTCGATTCCTCGTAAAGATAAGACCTGCGTTCCTTTCGAAGCCGAAGTAACTAGAGCGTTTGAAAGGGGTTTTCATGAAATTTAAGAAAGTGGGAGTGACATCTTCCAAACGCTCTAGCTATGGCGGACCTTTTTCATTTTTTCAAGTTTTAAGTGTTTTTTCCTTACCATTATCAACACATTTCTTTTACATCTGTTTAATTGATCTTTTTTGCTAAGTATAGACTCTAATTTAATATTTAGTGTATAGAAGCATTAGTAAAACGGGCGAAAGGAAATCTCAGCATAAGTTTATGGAATTCTTCTTTTGTCATAAAGATTAGACTGAAGTTCATCTCGAAGCAAAGCAATTCGGTAAGTGACATAAGGAATAGGATGATTCATCCTACGAACAGCACAAAGGGTAAAGAACCTGCCCGAGTGACTCATATTGTTTTTATGTATAAAATGAAACTTAATGTAAAGGCATTACCTATTTTATAATAAATAATAAAGTAGTTGTAGGAATAAATTAATCCTTCTGTTATTTCGTATTCAAATACCGACGTAATCAGGGGTATATCGGCCCATAATGGTGTTCAGTGTTTATTTTGATCAAATTGATTTGTTCAATCATTAATAAGTCTCTTAAGTGGAAATCTCGTTACTGTTATTACTCTGCAGCCTTACATTATCGGGAATTTGAATAATGAATCGTAAATTGGTCACATGCTGGAAAATAATGACTTAATGACTGATAGATTTGGGTATATAAAGAGAAACTACTGGAAAAAGCTATACATAAACGTCAGTATTAATTTAAAACATACTTTGATGCAAATGCTGTAAAATAAACAAAAACTACTGCAAAAAACCACATTAGTTGGAGCGCCTCCTAGTTATACTAATTTTTGGCGAGAAATATCTGCCCTCTGATTGGTGGATGTCCGTGTATACTACTCTGTGACGTCACGCTCCTTTTCATGTCTGTGTTGCCATAAACTACCGACAGAGAAAATGTTTAAATTGTTTCATGCTAAATATTAGCTTTTCATTGTCTATGTCGTTATCAAAGACTTTAAAACATTTGCATGAGATTTAAAGGCAAACGTAAATTAGGAAATAATCTTTATTAACTATTAATCATTACATTCGTTTTACTAAAGAGTTACCAGTTAGGATTTTAAATTTTACTTGTGCAGACTAAATCTTGCCGTGTAGCAAACGTAATGCTTGTTATTCCTCATAACTTTCATACTTTATGTGCTTAACTTTCTTTTTCTTCTCAAGTCGTCTATTTCATTTTAAATATATTCAAAGCATAATTCTTTATTATATAGAACCATAATTTATTACTTATAATTCAATAAATATTCATATAGGCGTTTCCTTTACTTTTAACGCATTTGTATTCATTCATAAGACCGTTAGTAGTAAACGAGGTATCCACCAATCGCAGTTCAGGATGATGCACCCAATGAGAAGACAGGATTTTCCCGCCATGAGGGTAACCCTCGCGCTTATGTGCTGCAATTCATAAGACCTGCCATAATGGCCCAAGAAATCGTTCGAGACGCTCTAGCTAATGGACCTTTTTGGCTTTTTACGTTTTTAAGCGGGTTTTGTTTAAGGTTTATTTATAGCACACATTCATTTACATATGTTTTTTTGTTATTTTTCACTACATACCGAATCAGATTTAATATCATTATTTCACTAAAGTGAAATAATGAGTAAGGTTCATCCTACTCGCGTTTATACTTGGTTCAAACACAGATTCATGAATTTTGTATTTATTACTTAAATCACGTGCTTGATAACGATTTAATCATTCAATTCAGTTTATATAAACAGCTTTAAGGAAATCTCAGCATATATTCAAGGAACTCTCGCGTTCTTATGAAGATAAGAGCTACGTTACTCTCGAAGCCTCCATGACTAGAGCGTTTGGAGGACGTTTCTCGTGAAATTTAAGGCTATTTAAACCCTGACGGGAAATACCTGCCTTCTCATTGGCCACCAACCTAAGACCCTGATTGGTGGATTTCTTTGTTTACGATTCCAGCTGTGACCTAAGGGCTGTATGTCTTGAGTTGCCTTAAGATACCAACAGACAAATCTTTCATCTTGTCTTATAGAGAATATAAGAGTAACAATAAAAGTAATCGCACGAAATATGGAAGATCTAAGGATTACTGGACTTAGTTCTTGATACACTGCAAAGTTTCGTGAGCAAAACCAAGATTTAAAATACTAGCTAGTAACTCTCCACTAAGGTCAGTTCACTAGTTGCCTTAAGATACCATCAGACAAACCATTCATCTTGTTTTCTATTGAATATTAGCTTTACATTGTCTATATTCGCTATCAGGGGACTTTTAAATTAATTTCTAAAATTCTTAGAAAAAAAGGAGAGGCAAAATGTATTCTTATAGGCGATAACTAGTGAACTGGTCTTAGTGAAGAGTTACCAGCTAGTATTTTAAAATCTTGGTTATGCTCACGAAACTTTGCAGTGTAGCAAGAACTAAGCCCAGTAATCCTTAGATCTTCCATATTTCGTGCGATTACTTTTATTGTTACTCTTATATTCTCTATTTAGTAGTAAATAAAATTCAATTATAAGTTATTTTATAAAATCATGATATATTTCATGTAATCCATTGAATAATAATTTAAACTTTTTGCTGTTTTTACTTGGTTGTATTCATCCATAAAACCAGTGTTAGTAAAATAGATATCCACCAATCACAGTTGATGATGATACAGCCAATGAGAGGACAAGAATGTACCGCCATGAGAGTGTTCCTCGCGGTTATGGGCTGCTGTTTGAAGAGCCTGCTCGAATGGTCCAAAAAATGGGAGAGATGTCTTTCAAATTAGGTAACGGGGAACGATGGTTTTTTTTAAATAAGGATTTATGGTTTTAAAGGTACTATAGTTCACATCTAATGTAGGGATTAATTTGGCATTGTTTAATTAATATTGTTTATATAATGTGCTAATTTTATTATTAAATTATGTATGTTTTCTATGTAAAACGAGAGTGACATAAGTAATAAGGGGATTCATCCTACTCACTGCACAGACATAGCCTCGTGATTTACATTAAGTATTAAGATAGTGGACCTATTAATGATTTAATCCTTCAATTCCATTTAATAAAGCAGTAATAAAGACGAAGAAGTAAGCAAATATCACCGTTTAAGCTTAAGTAATTCTCGATTTTTCATAATCTTTACAACAGTTGTATTCAATCTCAAAACACATAACATCAAACGAGGCTTCCATCAATTACAATTCAGGATGACACATTTAACGAAAGGACAATTGGTGCCAATATACGCTAATCCTGGCTCCCCTAACGTAAGATAGGGAATAGCTACCCCCTGGCATTGGCAATACAGTAAATGTTACTTAATATGAGAGTAAGAGAAATGTGGTCACTATCTCAAGCTCTTTGCTGACTGATTGATTGATTAATTCAAGTAAATTGTTATAAGCAATAGGGCCTGCTGCCATCTACCGGGACAGGTAATTCACCAGGGTAATTAGTCCTAAATTAATAGCAACAGGTAATACGGCAGGCAGCCACGGCAACCTCTCGCTCGTCTTTCTCGCAGGTGTCTGGTGGGATGGGGGGGCGGGACTTAGGTGACCTGTCCTGAAAAGAAAGAAAACATTATAACTGCTAGTTAGTGATTATTGGGCCGGTACAGAAAAAGAGTTATATTAATGTAATGAAGTAATGCAAAGCATAAAAGATGAGCTACTGATACTTTATCCTTTATTTTTCAACAATTACATTTATAGGAAGTATTACCAATACTACAGAGACCAAATCTCAGCACCTTCACTCTAAGCTACCCAAAACTAGAGTGTTTGAAAGTACGTTTTTTCCCCCGCGATAATTTTAATAGATATTTGAATCTTGGCGGGAAATAGCTGTCTTCTCATTGGCCATCAGACTCATGTTCTGACTGGTGGTTGCTGTTCTAGGTGTGACGTCAGAGCTCTTCGTCAGCATATCTTTTACTCAAATTTCTGTAAAATATTGGCTTTAACGTTGTCTATATTAGGTATCAAAACAGTTTTAAATACATTCAAACTAATCTAAGAGAAGCCAAAAGGGTAAATATGCTTTATAATCGATAACTGGTACATTTTTCTTTTGGACGAGTTGACAGTTGCTATCCAAAATCGCGATTATCCAGAAGAAACTTTGCAATGTAGCTATAATAAAATCAAATATTTCTCAGAACTTTCTCATTTTGTGTGATACATCTTGTTACATTCCTTCAAACCACCAGTGTTAGTAAACAAGCAGACCACAAATCACTGCTCAGAATGATACTACAGCCAATAAGAAGACAGGGGTGTGTTCCTCTCGTTTATGGGCTGCTGCTCGAAATGCCCCAGAAATGGCGAGAGACATTCTTCAAACGCTCTAGTTAAATTGTGTTGGCTGGATTTTTGGGTTATTTTCCCATCTGCAATTCATCTAAGATTGCATTACTGATATTGTCTACATAGGGAGTTAGATTTGGTTATTAAATCATTATTTGCAAGTAAGTCAAAACGATGTAGTGAGGGTTAAGTAGTCGAATGGGTCATTCGAAATTTCGAATGATGTTTGTTTCCAATCACTGAAGACAACGACTCATGATATTTTATATTTGGTTTATGCACCTGGCTTATTATGTTTGATTTAAATATTCAATTCCGCTTATAACAAGTTACCAAGACCGCTTAATGGATAGATTTTAATTAATCTCAAAACCACCATAGATAATGATAAAAATGGATCCAAATTAAAATACTTTCCTGCTGAAGGTAGAGTGATCTATATTTGTTAGGTTTTTATTGCTTATATAAAAGGTTTCTAACAGTCTTAGCTCAGTTGCAAACCGAGCTTTCCAAAAAACATTGAATTTTGAAAAATTAAAATGAATGTTGCATGAGCCGTGGCAATTCTCTCTTATGGAGGACTGAGGTGGTTTGGCATACCTAGATGTAAGAAGGTCCTTGAACTTGTTGTTGTGCCTCTGTTTTCTAAAGCTCCGGCAGACGACAATTTCGTTGAACTAGCCGGGTAATCTGAACTACACTTTGGACCACAAATCTATAAACAATCATTGAACTACCCGCGTAATCCCAACTACACTTCGGAGACACAAGTTTGTAAACAATTGTTGACCACTGTTATTGCATTCATGCAATAACAGCAATCAACCAATCAGTGCTGGAGACGATGCAGCCAATGAGGGACCAGGAATTTCATGCCACGAGTGTGTTCCTCTCGTTTATGGGCTGCTGTTTAAAGAGCCCTTTTCGAATTGTCCCAGAAATAGCGAGAGACATCTTTCAAACGCGCTAGCTAAGGGGCAGCATTGAGAGGTAAAATATGCAAAACAATAACGGAATGGAGAAACTAATTAATTTTACTGGCTTTTTATTTCTAAATAGATAATATTGTAAGCTGAGTACGCTTATCAATGATATAATAAATTAGTTCCATTTACAGAAACATGATTAAAACAGTTGTATAAACGTTACAGTTGAAGATATTATACGTCTGTTTGAGAGACTCACAGGTAGGTCTGTTGACAGAAGAATATTGCTGGAATGCATAAAACTCCACATTACCAAGAATCTTCCATCCTTAAACACCTACATTTTTATGATAATTTTCTTACTTGATCATTATATTTCCTACCGAGTAAGTGAAAACATGTGTGTATTTCCCTAAACTTTATTGCACTATGTCGATCGGCAATTTTTTTCCCTTTCGAAAGTTAAACTTTCGCCTTTAATGATGGATATAGACAGGTTGGAAGTACTTTGTAACATGGCATTCTGCAGGTAATAACTAGTTACCTATGATATAATTAAGGAGACGCTGGTTGGATGGTAGGTCATCATGATACTTCTACAACAAAAGTAATTACGAGACTCTTTTAACCGTCGACATGTAAAATAGAAAATGATAAAACATCCTTCCAAAAGGATAGAATATGGAAGCAGGTATTGCTCGTTAACACATCGCTTCCTAAGGAGTTTCCTGTGATGTTTAATTAACAATGTCATTCAGTATTTCTGCCCAGACGCCTGACCACTGAATGACCTGGAATTGATCAGTCAACTGACCTTCGATCTTTATAAAGAATAACTCCCGACAAACTTTGAATTCCTTTTGTCAACCGGTTCTAATGAGGATGAAATCGAGTAGAGGCAGCGGTATTCAGCCACATGATGGGAATTAAGCGGCTGCCAGAATTATAAATGAATTACTACATCATGCAGTAAGCAGTCGTGCCGTGCGTGAGTAAATAGTTGGTCATAATCCAATTAAGGCAAACAATGATATCAACATTAATCATCGCTATGATGGATAAAGGATGAAATGGAATTGGTTCCGCATGACTGGATATCGTTGTGGTTTTTATGTGTCTTGTGCCATTGGCGAGATTAAAATGATTAACTGAATTGCCTCTGTATTTAAAAAAGATACAAATGGAACTGAATTTTTACTTATCTGAATCTTATTATGTATTCTGGAATAAAATATACATTTTTACATTAGTATAACGTTTGTCGTACTGTTTTTGAGTTCACAAAAAAACTTTTTTTTAAAAAAAGATACAAATGGAACTCTTGACCTGAATTTTTGTTATCTGAATCTTTTAATGTATTTTGTTATAAAATATGTGTTCCCTGGTATAATTTTTGTCTTACTGTTTTAGAGTTCACACAAAAATTGTATTTAAAAAAATACAAATGGAACTCTTCACCATATTTTTTCTTATCTGAATCTTTTTATTTACTCTGTTATAAAATGTACATGTGTTCCCTGGTATAAAGTTTGTCTTACTGTTTTTCAGTTCACAAAAAAAGTACTGCATATTTGCAACAAGACCATTATTTTTAGGAATTAGAACGTTCTGTGGTAACCAGATTTATTTCGCAATCCTAAATTGGAAAAAGACTGTGACACGATTTCAAACGCTCCCCCACTTCTAGAAAAATAGAAACCTTGTTTTGAAATGGATGCTATTTACTCACTTTGGTTTTAAACGTAATTTGGTTGTTATTTTTACCAGTAGTAATTCGATACGAACAAGATTAGTTTCTTTTTGCGTTATTAAGAATCACATTTTTCAATGCTGTCGTGACATGAAATGAATTAAAAGTTCAATGAGTGTGATATCAATATTAAAAATATTTATCTACTTTGTACATGTTTGGATTAGTGACTCTCTCTCTCTCTCTCTCTCTCTCTCTCTCTCTCTCTCTCTCTCTCTCTCTCTCTCTCTCTCTCAGGTTCGATTCCTAAGTTGATTTTGCTTACGTAGAAGAAATCAGCGAATTTGATATCTGATGATCAGCGAGTCTTCCTGAGTCGCAGTCGATAATGGAAATATTGAAAGGAAGATAGACAGAGAGAGAGAGAGAGAGAGAGAGAGAGAGAGGAGAGAGAGAGAGAGAGAGAGAGAGAGAGAGAGAGAGAGAGAGAGAGAGAGAGAGAGAGAGAGAGAGAGAGAGAACACGTCTAGCCATTTCTCCCTTACAAAATTAAATACCGAGGAATATCTACAGCATTTGTTTGTTTGCTTGTTTGCCGCTTGCTACGCTAAGCTATGCAAAAACAACCTAAATATTATCTACGCTTAAAGCTACAAATATCCCCCCAATATATTCGACGCATGGAACTCCAAACCTTTTCTAACATTTCTAAGAAGGTCACCATCAATTCAGGCAGATACCGACCCCTGTGGAGAGGCCAAAAAGCCTTATGATACCTACCCTTTCGAGAAACCACCAAGAGCTTCCTAAGAGGTCAGAAAAGTGTAAAAGTAGACGATCCATCACTGACAGTCTTGTTGACAAACACCACTTCACGAGGAGAGAAAAATAAGAGAGAGAGAAAAAACTACGATCATATTTCAAGAGGGAAGTCGATGGTGTGACATTTATATCTTCTTCGAAAGTTTACTTGGGATTTTTAAGACTATATTTAATGTAACTGAAGATCTCAGTTGTCATTTAAATGTATACAGTTACCTGATACTTGGCAGGTTTTGTTAACGTGATGTAATGTGTTTTTATGATACGGTTTTGTTATATATACAAACACACATACATACACACGCACACACACACATACACACACACACACACACACACATATGATCTGGAGTTTGATCAAATATGGTCTAAAAACCATATATATATATATATATATATATATATATATATATATATATATATATATATATATATATATATATATATATATATATATATATGTGTGTGTGTGTGTGTGTGTGTGTGTGTGTGTGTGTGTGTGTGTGTGTGTGTGAGAGAGAGAGAGAGAGAGAGAGAGAGAGAGAGAGAGATGGAAATCACATTCCTTTAGATTCTCTGCTTAATACTAGTCTTCATTCTTGTCGCCCAGAAAACGACCAAGAAACATTGGCCAAGAACATATTCTGCGGCTCATTTTTTACTTATTGATATTGACAACAAAAACCCACATATTACCGTTTACCGACATCCTGCGGATGAGCAACACAGAGTTCTCTCATTTATGAACTAACTGTATTAATACGCCTATTTTGTCATGTTTACGTAAACGTAATTACGAGAAGTGGAAAGAACCGTGAAATATTTCAGGGTAATCATTCCCCCCCCGACAAGTAATTTCATGAAAACCTTAAATGCAATGTGGAAGTATGTACAGTTATTAGAGAAATATTCCACGTTCGCGAACAACTGAATAAAGATACGAAAGGCTTTGTGTTGAAGCTTACGAAACTAGTGATTTGGATAGAGAACCTTGCTGCGTGGATATTGTACATTGGCCGTCTCCATTTCTGAAGGGTACACAGCAGGAGATTGTCATTATGCAACCAGTTTCAATGTGGTTTCCTGAAGAAGTGACCGAAGAATTGCAACTTTAATAAGGTAACCAGTGGGAGAATAGTCCTAATTAACGTCTCTGTTGCAGATATTTCTATAGTGGATTCACATCAGCCGTGCATTTGATGTCTAGGCCAGTCCTTTACGACGCTCCTGATTGGCTGTAGATAAGCCAATCACAGGGCTGGAAACTCTCCTCATTCTCTCTGGAGAGTTCAAAAAGGCAGGATGTATGTTCCAACTCTCCAGAGGGATGCTTTTGAAAGACGTTTCCCTCAGGAGAGGTGGAACATACATCCTGCCTTATATTAACTTTTGACAGAGACTGATAGTTTCCAGCCCCTTGATTGGCTTATCAACAGCCAATCAGGGGCGTTGCAAGGGACTGGCCTAGACATCAGATGCGCCGTGATGTGAATCTAGCCACACACAATACATGTGATTTTGTATAAGAATGGTGGTAGTCTCGGCAACTTATTATTTGAATTAAAATTGAATGGCAGAAACTTCAGCTTTTCGTTCGAATTATATTACTTTATAAGTGAATGTCAAAATCCATAGACTTTATTAAAGATATTAGATCAGAGGAGACACGTCGGTATTTGCAATTTGGTTATACAGGGTGTCCATAAATTCCCAGTACCATTAGAGGTACTTATTGCATGTAATGGTACTGGGACTTTATGGACACCCTATAAACTTCACAATAAATCTCAAGTATATAAACGTGAATTCATTTAGTTAGAATTTAGATAGACACATGTATTCATATATACTTTTTTCAACATTAAACTATTGCAGTGGGTGAGTAAAGAAAAGGATAAAACAATGACCACTGAATAGTGAAGGAAACCCTGTGCAGAACACCTACCCAAAATTAGCTGTTTTTCACATCTACACTGATTGTTCAGTAGCAGTGTATCAGCTCCCACTACGCAGAAGACGCCATTCGTCTCTTTGAATTCGAAGATAAATGTAATCTCTCTCTCTCTCTCTCTCTCTCTCTCTCTCTCTCTCTCTCTCTCTCTCTCTCTCTCTCATCAGAGAGAAAAGTAAAAAAGAGCCATCTCTATCAAAACTGTTTCTTCTGCAAAGAAATCACGTCAATTCGTCAGGAAATATTACGGTTGGAAATCTACATCTCACACATACAATAACCAGCTGCTTCTACGAAATCCGAGAGCCAGTAAATATATTCTGCGAATCGAGTCATCGGGTAAATATATTTCCTCGGATAAAGATACGAATGCCATATCATTAAAATGAGTTTTTCCCCTTCAGATTCGCAATAGTTATTTTTCCACGAGGCGATGAAAAATTTGACATTGCAAATGGTGTTGGCTCTTTCATGATCTCGACGGGAAAAAATGGTCTCGGGGAATCTTTCCCTCTTCAGAGGGTAATAACCTGGGGGTGTTTTTTTCCCTCCGGGAGAGGAGAGAACAGCAGGAAAACTTTAGGTTTTTTTTTCCAGAAAAAGTACATAATCTTCTTCTGGCTCAGAATTTGCTATAATACCGTACGTAAAAGTTCATCATTTAGGAAGATTATGAAAGTATTCCGCCTTCTTTTAGACTATGAAATTATTAGGAGGCAAAATTCATCGTAGGAAAAACTATATTTTTAAAGTTCTTTTAGATAAATTGACCTCAAGGCGACATGCAAGAATTCGTTATATGTTCGAAATCATGATAACAACATTGTCAGAATGAGTGAGAGAAAGAAGTGCCCTCAAGAACTTGAGATGAGAAATGAAAAGGCAAAACATAAAATAAAAAGATTTAATATCTTATTATTCTCCAACGGCTTTCTAAGCGAACGAAATGACGTATAGTGAAACTAAAAAAATCCTGAAGAAAAGGTTATTCGCCTTCGTAAAATAAAACTTTGGACGTATTTTACCTTTGATCTTTGGACCATCTCTACTTCCCTTTTGAAGCCAACTTATGAAAATGTGTTTTGAACTTTGCGTTATTGCAGCGTCTCCTCTACTTCGTTTCTGTGAGTGTAATTTACTATAACAAGGAGCGATCCGCCCCCAAGCTTACTCAGGACGCACGCAAGATTTTTTCCTCACGCATAAGTTGTAAACATTATATTCCTAACTTTTAATATATATTAAAATGTGCTAAAATCTACCATCAAATATTGCGTTGTTTCACAAAAAAAATTAAAACATACACTAAATTTTATTAGAAATAATATTTCTGTACTGTTTAAAATACAATTTATATATTTATTGCATTTTCAATTGCATTTTCATTCTAATAAATAAGTCATAAATATCCTATCCTGAAATTCCTGTATTTTCAGCTCAGCGTGAAACACCTTTTTCAGACCTTTTTAGGGTCTTCCATAGACCTTTCCTAACCCACCAATAAGAACAACAACAAAGTAGTTCTTAGGCTTACTCCATGAGTAAGCGGATACGTTTCACCAAGCGCATACATATCAGTAATGAGCTGAAGTCACCTTCATAAAGAAGAAGAAGAAGAAAAAAAAACATTGTAGGCCAAGACCCTTTCTGCCAGATGCTCTTCGTTTGGTGCCATAAAATCCTGGAAAAATTATGGCTAACTTTAACCTTAAATAAAGTACAAACTACTGAGACTAGAGGGCTGCAATTTGATACGGCCTGGTGGTGGCCAGGCCTACATTGCCAGATGTATGATTAAGACTAACTTTAACCTTAAATAAAGTAAAAACTACTGAGGTTAGACGGCTGCAATTTGAAATGTTTGATGGTTGGAGAGTGGATGATCAACATACCAATTTGCAGCCTTCTAGCCTCTGTAGACTTCAAGATCTAAGGGCGGACAGAAAAAGTACTGACAGACCGACAAAGCCATCTTAATAGTATTCATTTACGGAAAAAACTAGCACTTGAAATGTGTTGAGAAACTGCGTCAGGTGGACGAAGCGATCTAGGAAACCGCTCATCAGTCGTTTGAGAATTTAATGAAGAACAGAAAAACAGAAAAACCGAGCAGTTAACACGACTAGAAATTCGCTCTTCAGAACCTCCAGACGCCAAAGAACAGAAGAAATAAAAAGAGTAACATTCTAATGAGCTTAACTGAAGATATAAAATGTGAAACAAATTTTTTTTTTTACTTCTTTGAAATCAAGAGAAAAAAAAATCAATATCTCGTTACGGATCTTTATCATCATAACAAAACAGACGTTCTGAGCAAAATATCACCAGCTGGCAGACAGGTTTCATTTCTCTCTCTCTCTCTCTCTCTCTCTCCTCTACATTCAACAATTTAACAATTCAACTGAAGAGACATTCCAGGCAATTGACTCCCACGCCTACCGCTTCAACTTATTTCATCGAATAGGGTCGTTCGTGTATTTGCGTTTTATAGCAACCCCTTTGAAAAATTTCCATTTTGAGCGACCGTCAAAGAAGGGTTTCCTCTCATATGAAGAGATTGACAGAAGGCTTTCGGCA
The DNA here is from genome assembly GCF_015104395.2 of Macrobrachium nipponense. NCBI lineage: Eukaryota > Metazoa > Arthropoda > Malacostraca > Decapoda > Palaemonidae > Macrobrachium > Macrobrachium nipponense. The sequence goes on from NC_061107.1 coordinate 6,265,568, forward strand.
ATAGAACCGGATGCTGGCGTGTATTCTATTGGTCTCTGAACTTCAGAATAACCTAAAAGACTCTCAATGTCACAGGAAAAAAACGGCCACCGCATGTCTTCTCTCCCATGGAATTTCCAGGAAATTCAATTGGAAACTGAAAGACAAATGATTGGAGAGAGAGAGAGAGAGAGAGAGAGAGAGAGAGAGAGAGAGAGAGAGAGAGAGAGAGAGAGAGAGAGAGAGAGAAGCAACAAGGATTTATTTATTTTGTATGCATCTTATTTCCACTGACATCCCACGATTCAGGATTAAAATAGAGCATAATACATTATTGCATTTGAATTCGACAGATTTAGCGAGAGTTTCCCAGTAATTGAATTAGAAGAGATCAGTATCCAATCTATAATTTAGTTTATAAAGAGAAGTGTCGATTTTAAAATCTTTGACTCCGTTTATTCTTTTAATTCAATTGCTGAAGTCTTACTTTGATGCAATACCAGCGCAATTATAACACGACTGAATAATCTGAAGAATATCCTTTTTAAATTCATGACAAAAGGTCTCAACAGATAGAAAATATGGTAAATGTTGTCATGGCCCATTATCTTGTAATGATAGTCTTACAAGTCTCATGAATATAAATGGGTTGAGTATGTTACATGAATAGGTAAAAGTAAAAAGAAGTAAGAATTCATGAATGAAATAGCAAAACAAACTTTCCAAACTTGCGAAAGTGTTTGACGGAGAATAAACAACAATTCGTTAGCAATAACGACACAAAATAGCAGATATAGCATAAAAATAAGATGAATAACGGCACACAAAAACTCATTGATACTTAAACGTTTTACGATTATGGTCTAAAGAAACGACACTAGATGGCTCTGTCGTCTCCTGCGAACAATATTGAAAACATCAGTGACGATACCTTTAAATGTAAACTCGATTTGGGATCTGTCAGCACCTGCGGTCATATGGTAAGCTTACAGAGTGATAATTCTTATTCTTCTTCTTCTTCTTCTTATTATTATTATTATTATTTGTGTACGCTGGAAACAGGCCTTCTTTCAAACAAGTTTTATTAAAAATAATGGCAGAATTCACAGAATTGATTTTGTACAATATTCTTTCAATTCTCCTTATGATTTTCCTTTCTGGCACGCTGGTATTATAAAGCAGCTGTCCAATGTTCATCGTGCTGTAGGTCGTCAACGGAAATTTCGGGCGGGCTGGTGTTATCAAAAGCAAAACTGGTTATCAGGGACAGGCTGGGGTCGTCAACAGGTATACAGGTGGGTTTCGTAGGTCGGGAACAGGCCGTAGTCGTCAGGGGTCTATCCGGTATTTCTTGTTATTTCTTCTTTTCTGGTTTTTAAGGCGTCTACATGTTTCGGCCACCTCGTTTGGCCATCTTCGGGACGGGATCGCTGAGTGCAATGGTCTGTGTCAGATGTATTCACGCTATTTATTGCATTCGGTTGGCTTGAAGAAACAGGTACCTCACTTTTCATTGGGCAATACCTGTGACGTCACGAGCGATGTCATCAGGGGGGGGCCCGTTGCTGGTTGGCTTGTCCTTCCTCTTCGTGGGCGGAGCCTCATCCTTATTGGTGATGGTGGAGGTCCCCTCGAAGGGCGTGCTACCAGGTCGTCCTCAGGGCGAGAGCTTGAGCTGCGATCACCCTCAGGGTTACTAGGGACGTCCTCAGGATGAGAGCTAATGCTTCTATCATCCTCAGGATCCCTCTGGTGCGATGGTCGTTGTGGGGCGGTGTCTGCTGCTCTCCTGACGGCGGTGGGGAGGAGGAAGGTCTCCTGTGTGATGTTCAAACTGGGCTTCTCCCTCCCGATGTGCAGCGCTTCTAAGATTCGCAAACGACGTAGATCGGGTGCCTGGTCGATAACCTCGAAGTTACCGACGATGTCGCTGCGTCGGATTCTTTTATTATGGGCAGTCCTTGCATGATTAAATACCGCTCCTTCCTGCGCGTGACAGGAGATCCTCTTGGAGAGGCGCATTGACGCCATCCCTATGTAAGTTCCGAGGCATCCTCGGATTGGGCACGTGTATCTGTAAATGACGTTCGTCCTCTTCAAGGGATCCTGCAACGGTGCGGGGTTATTTTTCATAATAAGACTGTGTCAAGTACCGGCTTTCTTCATTAATTAAACGGATCCGTGTACATATTGTATATACCTAAATAAATAACTAATGGTAACCTTCTTTCGTAATAGGTACGAAATCTTGAAATTAAGTTAAAATGTAGCTCTCCAGTATCCTTGTAAAACCTACCTTCTGATTCCCCCTCCTGTCTCGTTCTCTTTACTCCCCCTCTCTCCCCATCCCCCCCACACGTTTTCCTTCGCTCTGGCTTATTTGCCACCTGTGTGTCTCGTCCCAGCTCCTGCCTCGTAAGCGCTTGTTAAGAACTTCTCTGATCATTGTGAGTACGGTTATTATACCATATGATATTTTGGATTTGGTATTGGGCAGAATATTTAGTTTATTATGTTGGTTATGTTAATTAATTGGTAATGTTTTGATATGTTAAGCTTTGTTAATTAAATGTAATTGTTTTATTGTTTTTTCCATATAACTTATTGTTAATTTTGTGGATTTAACTTGAACCTTGACAAATGGGGGCCTGACCGGGATCTCTAAATTTAAAATTAAATTCTGCCCAAATCCATTTCAACGTAACATTTTTTATTCTGATCGTGGGATATGATTATCATGTGTTGAGTATTAATGTTACAGTGCGCAAGTAATTCAGTGATGTTTCAACAGTGATACCGTAATCCTTTTAGAGTAAGCTTTATTTTTAGTGCTAACGAGGTATCTCGATTGTTCTGTCCGCGAGCCACCATCGACCTTTAGTGTCTTTAAACTTTAATTACGGTTGTAACTAAGCCAATATAGTTTATAATCGGGTCTTGAGCACTGATTAACCACTTTCGTTGTATTTGGAGCATTCAGCGGAAAATCATAAGGTAACATATTTTGCTTAGCGGCCGTCGACATGGGTAGTTCGTGTAAATGCTCGTTATAACTAATTATCCTTGTCCGAAGCATTCTTTTCCGAGGTGTTGACTTCAGAATTCGCTTCCCAGTTTCCATTGTGCACATTTATTATGACTTAGTGTTTAACACAGTATATGGTGTAGACTATATATCCTACTTTCAGAAGTAGCAATTGTTTACAAGGTGTTACTAACAGGTAGACGTCTCTTAACTCGAAATGCCGCTCTTTAGTGTTGATGATTTTCATAGTGACCCAGCGTCACACCTGACTTCCATTGTTGTCGCTAATAAGAATGAACTTTTTGTTGTTAGCAGCTAAATTTGGGGTAGCTCTTCCTCCTAATGCAAAGAAGGATGTAGTACGTAATTACATAGTACAGCATTGTATAAGTGAAGACCTAGTGGATAGTTCTGAGGGCAGCAAGTATATCGTAGACGTGGGTGATAAATCGTCGGATGTAAAGTATATGAAGTTGGCTATTCAGTTAGAGCAAATGAAAAGAGAAACCATAAATGCTGAACTAGAGAAGAAAAAGAGACAGTTGGAAATAGAAAATCAGGCTTTATTAGAAAGACAGCAAAAGGAAACTGAGGTTTTATTAGAAAGACAGCAAAAGGAATTGGAGTTTATTCAAGCTAAATTAGACTATGAAGCTCAGTTAGCTCAGCAAATGGAAGAGAGTAAAATCAGGTTAGCTATGGAAAATAAAAAGCAAGAATTAGAACTAGAAGCTAGACAACCAATGAAATTTGATTTGACTAGATGCATCAAGTTAGTTCCTAAGTTCGATGAGACTGAAGTTGACGTGTTTTTTAAGAATTTCGAAGACTTGGCTTCTTACATGAAATGGCCTCTTGAACAATGGGTGTGGCTCATTAAGCCTAAGTTGGTCGGAAAGGCTGCCACTGTTGTTGGTAGTCTGGTAGGTGAATTGAGCTATATGGTAATCAAAAAAGCTGTTTTAGATGCATATGCTGTAACTAGTGAAGGTTATCGTCAAAAGTTTCGTAATTATGTTAAGCCCCATATTAAGACTGGGACTGAATTTGCTGCAGAAAAATTAAGGTTGTTTAAGAAGTGGCTTGACTCAGAAGATGTAGTTACTTATATGAGGAATTAATTAATCTCATTGTAACTGAGGAATTTAAGAGAAGTCTCCCTCAAAATATCATGTTGTATATAGCTGATAAGGAAGAGAAGGATCTCAAAAAGGCAGCTGTTTTGGCTGATAACTATTCATTAATACATAAAGGCAGTCTGGGTAATGTAAAACAACATAGAGCAGAACCGCTGGGTGATAAAGATGGGAAGACTTATAGGGGTTTGTTTTGCAATTATTGTAAGAAGGAAGGCCACATGATTAGTAATTGTCCGAATCCTGCATGTAAGAGGGGAAAAGTGACTGAAAACAGAGCTCCAGTTAAGGTGTTCCCAGGATACAAATCAGACGCCGGTAAAGAATCTGCAATGCATTGCGTATCACAGGATAAGAATTTGTTTGAAAAATTCATTTGTAACGGTACAATATCATTGCAGAGTAGTGATAAACCCATTAAAGTAAGAATGTTAAGGGATACAGGTTCAAACCAAAGCATTTTAATTAAAAGTGTTGTTCCAAATCTCACATTGCTTGATGAAAATGTCATAGTCAGGGATTTAACTGACGCTAAACTATTGCCGCTTACAGAAGTGTTCATGGATTGTCCGTATCTAACTAGTAAAGTAAAAATGGCTGTTAGAGAAGGGAATTTCCCCTTGCCAAATGTACAAGTGTTACTTGGTAACGATCTTGCTGGAGAACTGTTGTTACCCAATCTGATAATGTATGAAACTCCTGGAATAATAGAGGAAAGTGAGAATGAAAGAGATCGTGAGTGCGAAAAAGAGGAAAATGAAAAGGAGTCAAAAGTGGAGGGTTGTGTTAATGTGACGACCCGCAGTATGGTTAATAATGATCGAGTGAAAGTAAGTGTACCCAACCTCGCAGATAAAGTACAAATGAACAAGAAAAGCCTTGTAAAGTTACAGAGAGAAGATCCAACTTTAAAGGTGGTTTATAAGCAAGCATTGGAGAAAGGAATGGAAAAGGTACCTGGATATTACTTTAAGGATGATGTACTTTTCAGGTTATATAGACCTCCTAGGCTGGGTAATGATGAAACCTGGAGTGACAGAGAACAGTTAATAGTTCCTCATGATTTACGTAATGATTTATTGGAGCTCGCTCATAATGTTTATTCACATTTTGGAATTACTAAAACTTACAACCGCTTAGCTTATGATTTTTTCTGGCCTAAAATGAAGGCGGATGTTGTAAATTTCATTAAACATTGTCATATTTGTCAAATTGCCGGTAAACCTAATAAGGTTATACCAAAGGCACCTTTGAATCCTATTGTACCTCATGAGCCCTTCCATCGAATTATCCTAGATTGTGTAGGTCCACTGCCTAAGACAAAGAAAGGTAATCAATATCTTGTGACTATAATGTGCCCTACCTCACGATTTCCTATTGCACTTCCAGTCAAGAATATTTCCTCTAAAAATGTTCTTAACCACTTACTCAAAGTATTTACAACTTACGGGTTTCCTAAGAAAATCCAGTGTGATAGGGGTAATAATTTTACTAGTGATGTTTTTCAGTGTCTCTCATCTCCTTATCACCCAGAATCTCAGGGAGCATTAGAACGGCATCATCAGACTTTAAAGTCGTTGCTTAGGAAATTTTGTATTGAATCTGAATCTGATTGGGATGAAGGCATAGACTATTTACTATTTGTAATTAGGGAAGTACCTTCTGAGTCTCTAGGTGTATCCCCTTTTGAAATGCTATAAACGGTCGTAAAGTACGTGGTCCTTTACAAGTAGTTAAAGATAGTTACTTGACAGGTTTAACGTAGAGGCTATAACAGTGAGTCAGTACCTACAGAAATTAAAGGGAAATATTAATAAGATTCATAAATTTGCTCTAAACAACTTGTGTAAAAATCAAGAAGAGATGAAAATTAGGTATGATAAAAACAGTAAAGATAGGAAGTTTAATGTGGGAGATTTAGTCTTGGCCTTTTATCCCATTACTGGTTCGCCTTTTAAAAGTAAGTTTTCTGGCCCTTATGTTATACAGAAACGTTTAAATAATCAGAATTATATCATAAAAAACTCCAGATAGACGTAAAAAGCACTCAGTTAGTCCATGTCAATATGCTTAAAGAATATCATGCCGATTCCTCTGCTGCTCTATTTTGTTCCAGAGACACAGATATTGTAAAACAAAAGTCCACCACCTTAAAGGATGTAAATTCTTTAGGCCTAAATGAAATCCCATCTCGGGCTGACTTTTCTAATAAAGAAATCTTAGAATCTCTTCCGCAGTAGTATCTACAGCACCTAAATGAGGAGCAACGGTGTGATATTAAGAATCTGCTACGACAGTATGAAGATGTATGCAGTGATAATCCCCGAGAATGCAGTGTTATTTCTCACGACATTGAGTTATTGCCAGGAACTCGTCCTATACGACAAAACTACTATCGAACCAACTTTGAAAAACGGAAGGTAATGCAAGAAGAGGTCGAGTATCTACTGAAGCATAAACTAGCTGTGCCTAGCAAGTCTCCTTGGGCTTCTCCTTGCTTACTAGTGCCCAAGTCTAATGGTAAGGTCAGGTTATATACAGACTATAGAAAATTAAATTCGGTAACCATAAAAGACAGTTATCCCCTGCCACGTATTGATGATATACTGGACTCCATTGGTAAGTCGAAATATTTAACCCAAGTCGATATGCTGAAGGGTTATTATCAAGTCCCATTGTCAGGGAGAGCGAAGGAGATGTCCGCCTTTATTACTCCCTTTGGGTTGTTCCAATATGAAAGACTTCCTTTTGGTCTGTGCAACGCACCTGCCACATTTCAGAGAATGATAAATGATGTCATAAGAGATCTGGATGGGGTTTACGGTTACTTGGATGACATTCTTGTAGTATCTGACACATGGGAGGAACATCTTTGTAAACTTAAAGCACTTCTTGATAGATTTAGAAGGTTGGGTTTGACAATAAATCTTGCTAAATCAAACTTTGCTAAAGCTCGTGTAAAGTACTTGGAACATGTTATTGGAAGCGGGGAAATCTTGCCTAAAACCACTAATATAGAAGCTATATTAAATTATCCCGTACCTACAAACAGAAAAGAAGTAATGAGATTCATTGGAATGACCTCTTATTACCGTAGATTTTGCAAGAATTTCAGTAATGTAGCTCATCCGTTGATAAACTTGACTAGTACCAAGACTAAATTCGTATGGGATGAATCTTGTCAAGACTCCTTCAAACAGATCAAAAGCCTACTTTGCTGTAAACCAGTATTAACAACTCCTGATCCTTCAAAACCTTTTGTTCTCCAGGTAGATGCATGTGACTACGGTGTTTTGGTGCTGTCCTCCTACAAGAGAAGCCTGAAACGAACTTGCTTCACCCTGTGTCTTACTATTCATGCAGGTTGAAGAAGCACCAAAAGGTCGCTATCTACTGTGGAGAAAGAGCTCCTAGCTATTAGTACAAGCCTTGCAGAAATATGAAGTCTACGTTTCCACAAATAACCCCATTACTGTGTACACCGGACCCCAAACCCCCAACCCCCTCGTACTTCTTGAACAGAGCTCGAAAATGTGAACCAGAAAATTTTAACGATGGTCTCTCTACTTGCAAAACTTCAATATCAGTGTTCAGCACATTCGTGGTCAAGACAATCGTATAGCTGATGCACTGTCAAGAACACCCGTACCAGGGAATATCGTACCTTCATAGGTTACGATCTCTTCAGCGGGGAGGAGATGTCAAGTACCGGCTTTCTTCATTAATTAAACGGATCCGTGTACATATTGTATATACCTAAATAAATAACTAATGGTAACCTTCTTTCGTAATAGGTACGAAATCTTGAAATTAAGTTAAAATGTAGCTCTCCAGTATCCTTGTAAAACCTACCTTCTGATTCCCCCTCCTGTCTCGTTCTCTTTACTCCCCCTCTCTCCCCATCCCCCCCACACGTTTTCCTTCGCTCTGGCTTATTTGCCACCTGTGTGTCTCGTCCCAGCTCCTGCTCGTAAGCGCTTGTTAAGAACTTCTCTGATCATTGTGAGTACGGTTATTATACCATATGATATTTTGGATTTGGTATTGGGCAGAATATTTAGTTTATTATGTTGGTTATGTTAATTAATTGGTAATGTTTTGATATGTTAAGTTTTGTTAATTAAATGTAATTGTTTTATTGTTTTTTCCATATAACCTATTGTTAATTTTGTGGAATTAACTTGAACCTTGACAACTGCATGTTTTTTTACTTGTATAAAATATGATCAAGTTGATCTGCTTGTTGTTGTCGGTCGGGGAAACGTGATTCCTGATTATTTCCCGTAGGGCTCGCTCGTCTTCTTTATACCGCCGATGGAAGGTGCCCTACGTCAGGAGAGCTCTTTCCCATTGTTCAACATGGGCAGACACCCATAAGGAGATGGAACGTGCATCCCAGGTCCTAGTAAACAACGGACACACCAACCGAAGCATCCAGAACGTCTTCAGGAAGAGCATGGAAGAATGGTACCTACAGGAACCCCTCCCAGACCCCCAGCAGAAAATTAATTTTTTCTACAAGGGCACCTTCCATCGGCGGTATAAAGAAGACGAGCGAGCCCTACGGAAATAATCAGGAATCACGTTTCCCCGACCGACAACAACAAGAAGATCAACTTGATCATATTTTATACTAAAAAGTGTACATAGTACCGAGGCATTCAATATTGACTATAATTATGAAGTGGGTGGTGTCTTTCCTATTAAATGTCCTGTTTTAAGGCCCGCATGTTTGACGAAATGATAGTCAGTTGGTAATCAGCTGTGCTACGGTTTTAAGCAGTTTCTTCTTGACACGTAGCAATGAAGAATTGAAGATTGCACAGATTCTCGACGTAATAGGGAGGAAAAGACCTTCTCTTCCAACCTTCCCTGCACACTAAAGTGGCTTCCTTTATTCCATACTTACCATTGTGAATTGATAACCGTTCAGTATCGCCCTTAGATTCAAAAGGATGTTCAATTTAAATGGAAGAAAAGTAAAACCAGTGGGTTATATCACTTCCTGCTGTGGGTGGAAGATTATACAAGCACTGAATATAATTATGGTTTTTCCCTCATATTTACCAAACTTACAAATTATTATTATTATTTTTTTTTGTATAAGCTAGAAACTCATTTGACAGTGATGCGTTTGTATCAGTTTTCTTTTCCAGAAAAATTATCATAGAGAAGACAGTTGCTTCATCTCCCTTTCAGTGAGTATATTTCCTGATGCATTTATGGCTATAATAAACCATGTTATCTTTGTCGTCTATGTTATATTCATTATTCTGCTTTGCTTTTCATTTTTGCTTTCTTTAGCAATAGCTTTACCATAATTATTATTATAACATGATGTTTCTTTCGTTTTTATAGGCAATGAAAAACAATTCTTTTTAAAGTGCTACGATGGATATCTTACAACGAACTAATTAATTTAACACTACCTCAAATTAACCATTCCTCTTAGGAAGTTCTAACCCAAAAACATCCCGCCTTCGTAACCATCTGGCGTATAAATCATCATTAGGCTGGCTGTCAGCGAAGATGTATGTAGGCCTTTCCTGGTGGCAATAAACATGGTCTTGTACTCTCCTCTGTATGCTGGATCTTTGTAATTCGAGAGAATTAAGACAGTATGGTTATCAGAAATTTTTTAAAGAGGATAGAATGAGTTCATACAGCATTTAACAGTTGACATTAGCTATAGGGGATCTATCCATACTATCCATTTATGAGTTAAATTAACTTCTGTATTTTTTGTTTAAACAAAGTGGGAGCGGAGGGGTTCAAATATGAATGTAATTCTTGTTTGAGGATACTGGGAAAGGGCAAGAAAATATTTGTGATGGACTTACCATTCTAAGCTGGAGTATTCATCTAGTACTCTTCGGATTATCTATGTTTTCCTATTATCGAGAAGCCTTTTCTTGATATAAATCTTGACTCAAGCCAAGGTACCTCAGTTGGACAGGAGGATTGGAGGATCATAGTCTGCGACATCACAGAGGATTGGAGCTTGCCAATCAACTATTATCTCAGATTGTTACTTAAAAGAAGGGTAAGTTTAGATTATTCTTTCGAGATTGATTGGTAGTGATAGGGCTTTTGTATAATGGCTCTTGCAATACCTCATCCTAATCCTAATGTCATGTGAACTTTGAGCTTTTCAACATTATCAAACGCTTTAGCAAATGGTATTAAAGAGCCGGAATTCGTTTACAGTCGTTTGTATATAAAAGTAAAATTAGATATAAAGCCATTGTTTCTTTCTACTTCAAATACGAAGGTAGTACGTGGATTGAAGTTATCCTTTTATATTTCAATAGAGGATAATGTATTAAGCTCGTTTTTCCCTTCACAAAGATGTTTCTGTCTTTATTTTTTATCAAATTGAGTAGTCATATCATTAATAAGAATCTTCAAGGAATAAAGAGCCCCTATTACTTCTGTACAGTCTTAAAATATCCTAAATTTAGGTAACAAATGGATATTATTCAAATTCTGCTCCAAGGCTGTGAAATAGTGAGAAGAATTAAATTCATCCCACTATTTCTTTCACTACTAAACTGCATTAAAAATAATAATTAAATGATAAATTTAATCCATAATAAATAAAAACTAATAAAAAAACCTATACTAGACATCGATGTCATTCTTGAGTCAAATTCGTTACGAATGATATGAAATAAATAAAAACTACTGGAAACAGCCGCCACCTTAGTTAGAGCGTTTGGAAGTTACTAATCACAAAATTCGAACAAGGTTTTGAACAGCAACCCATAAAGAGAGGAACTCCTCCAAGTTATGTCAATTCTTAGTGGGAAATATCTGCCCTCTGATTGGTGGTTGTCCGTGTTTACTACTCTATGACGTCATGCTACTTGTCATGTCTATGTTGCCTTAAAACACCAACAATGAAAACTTTTGTCTGTTTCATATTAAATATTAGATTTTCATTGGCAATTTCGTCCTCATTAGACTTTACAACATTAGTATGGGCATTAAACACAAACGTAAATTAAGAAATAATCCTTTTAATTATTAATCATTTCATTCGTTAGGATTTTAAATTTTACGTATGTAGAAATCTTGCAGTGTAGCCATTGTAGTGGTTGTTATTTATCATAACGTTCTTACTTTGTGGGGTTTACTTTATTTTTATTGTCAAGTCGTCTATTTTATTTTAAATATATTCATAGCATAAGGTTCAATACATAAAACAATAATTTATCACTTATAACTCGATAAATATTCGTATAGGCTTTTCCTTTACTTTTAACTGTTAGTAGTCAACGAGGTATCCACCAATCACAGTTCAGGATGATACAACCAATGAGAGTATAGGTTTTTCCCGCCATATGGGTAACCCTCGCGTTTATAGAAATCGTTCGAGACTTCTTTCAAACGCTCTAGCTAATGGACAGACCTTTGTGTTTTTTTTTGGGGGGCGGGGGTTTTTTAAGCGGCTTTTTGTTTAAAGGTTTATAACACACATTCATTACATGTTTATTTGTTTATTTATTACTATATACAATCAGATTTAATATCAGAAAATTAATTATAGTACCAGGCTAAAAACTAAATTGAAATAATGATTAGGGTGATTCATCCTACTCGCGTTTATTTATACTCGGTTCAAACAGATTCATGATTTTTGCATTTAGTTGTTAAATCGCGTGTTTGATAACGATTCAATCATTCAATTCAGTTTGTAGAAACATTAATAAAACAGCTTTAAGGAAATCTTAGCATATGTTTAAGGAATTCTCGATTCCTCGTGAAGATAAGAGCTGCGTTCCTCTCGAAGCCGAAGTAACTAGAGCGTTTGAAAGGTGTTTTTCATGAAATTTAAGAAAGTGTGAGTGACATCTTCCAAACGCTCTAGCTATGGCGGACCTTTTTCATTTTTTCAAGTTTTAAGTGTTTTTTCCTTACTATTATCAACAAATTTCCTTTACATCTGTTTAATTGATCTTTTTTGCTATGTATAGACTCTAATTTAATATTAGAGCATAAACTGGGTACCACGCAAAACAATAAAGCAGGTTAAAAGCAGAGTAGGGTGATTCACCCTACTCGCATTTTTTTACAGTGCTAACACAAACTTATTTATATACCAACCCTACAAATTAACTTAATCATTCAATTAAGTGTATAGAAGCATTAGTAAAACGGACGTAAGGAAATCTCAGCATAAGTTTATGGAATTCTCCATTTGTCATAAAGATTAGACTGAAGTTCATCTCGAAGCAAAGCAATTCGGTAAGTGACATAAGGAATAGGATGAATCATCCTACTTACTGCACAGAGGGAATAGGATGATTCATCCTACGAAGAGCACAAAGGGTAAAGAACCTGCCCGAGTGACTCGTATTGTTTTTTATGCATAAAATGAAACTTAATGTAAAGGCATTACCTGGTTTATATTAAATAATAAAGTAGTTGTAGGAATAAATTCATCTTTCTGATATTTCGTATTCAAATACCGACGTAATCAGGGGTATATTGGCCCATAATGGTGTTCAGTGGCTTTATTTTGATCAAATTGAGTTGTTCAATCATTAATAAGTCTCTTAAGTGGAAATCTCGTCACTGTTATTACTCTGCAGCCTTACATTATCGGGAATTTGAACGATGAATAGTAAATTGGTCACATGCTGTGCCGAGCCAGTGAAAACGTGAGTAGGATGAAATTCATCCTACTACTTGCTTCACTACTATATATTGTATGGAAAATAATGACTTAATGACTGATAGATTTGGGTATATAAAGGGAAACTACTAAAAAAAGCTATACATAAACGTCTGTATTAATTTAAAACAAACTTTGATGCCAATGCTATAAAATAAACAAAAACTACTGTAAAAAGCCACATTAGTTGAAGCGTTTGGAAATTGATTCTCACAGAATTCGAACAAAGTTTTGAATAGCAACGCATAAAGAGAGGAACTCATCCAAGTAATGCTAATTTTTGGCGGGAAATATCTGTCCTCTGATTGGTGGTTATCCGTGTTTACTACTCTAGCTGTGACGTCACGCTCCTTTTCATGTCTGTATGGCCATAAACTATCGACAGAGAAAATGTTTAAATTGTTTCATACTAAATATTAGCTTTTCATTGTCTATGTATTTATCAAAAGACTTTAAAACATTTGCATGGGATTTAAAGACAAAAGTAAATTAGGAAATAATCTTTATTAACTATTAATCATTACATTCATTTTACTAAAGAGTTACCAGTTAGGATTTTAAATTTTACTTGTGCAGACGTAATGCTTGTTATTCCTCATAACTTTCATACTTTATGTGCTTAATTTTCTCTTTCTTCTCAAGTCGTCTATTTCATTTTAAATATATTCAAAGCATAAGCTTTTATTATATAGAACCATAATTTATTACTTAAAATTCAATAAATATTCATTTAGGATTTTCCTTTACTTTTAACGCATTTGTATTCATTCATAAGACCGTTCGTAGTAAACGAGGTATCCACCAATCACAGTTCAGGATGATACAACCAGGGAGAAGACAGGATTTTCCCGCCATGAGGGTAACCCTCGCGCTTATGTGCTGCTGTTCATAAAACCTGCCATAATGGCCCAAGAAATCGTTCGAGACGCTCTAACTAATGGACCTTTTTGGCTTTTTACGTGTTTAAGCAGGTTTTGTTTAAGGTTTATAACACACATTCATTTACATATATTTATTTGTTATTTTTCACTACATACCGAATCAGATTTAATTTCAGAACTACCAGGCTAAACACTAAAGTGAAATAATGAGTAAGGTGATTCATCCTACTCGCGTTTATACTCGGTTCAAACACAGATTCATGATTTTTGTATTTAATACTTAAATCACGTGCATAATAACGATTTAATCATTCAATTCAGTTTATATAAAAAGCTTTAAGGAAATCTCGCCTTCTTATGAAGATAAGACCTACGTTGCTATCGAAGCCGAAATAACTAGAGTGTTTGAAAGTAGTTTCTCGTGAAAATTTAAGAAAGTGTGAATGACATCTTCCAAACGCTCTAGCTATGGTGGACCTTTTTCATTTTGTCTTGAGTTGCCTTAGATACCAACAGACAAACCTTTCATCTTGTCTTAAAGAGAATATAAGAGTAACAATAAAAGTAATCGCACAAAATATGGAAGATCTAAGGATTACTGGACTTACTTCTTGCTACACTGCAAAGTTTCGTGAGCATAACCAAGATTTAAAATACTAGCTGGTAACTCTTCACTAAGACCACTTCACTAGTTTCCTTAAGATACCAACAGACAAACCTTTCATCTTGTTTTCTATTGAATATTAGCTTTATATTGTCTATATTCGCTATCAGGGGACTTTTAAATTAATTTCTAAAATTCTTAGAAAAAGAAGAGGCAAAATGTATTCTTATAGGCGATAACTAGTGAACTGGTCTTGGTGAAGTGTTACCAGCTAGTATTTTAAAATCTTGGTTATGCTCTATTTAGTAGTAATTATAATTCAATTATAAGTTGTTTCATAAAATCATGATATATTTCATGTAATCCATTGAATAATAATATAAACTTTTTTATGCTTTTACTTGGTTGAATTCATCCATAAAACCAGTGTTAGTAAAATAGATATCCACCAATCACAGTTGATGATGATACAGCCAATGAGAGGACAAGAATGTACCGCCATGAGGGTGTTCCTCGCGGTTATGGGCTGCTGTTTGAAGAGCCTGCTCTAATGGTCCAAAAAATGGGAGAGATGTCTTTCAAATTAGGTAACGGGGAACGGCGGTTTTTTTTAATAAGGATTTGTTATGGTTTTAAAGGTACTATAATTCACAATTAATATCGGGATTAATTTGGCATTGTTTAATTATTGTTCATATAATGTGCTAATTTTATTATTGAATCATATATGTTTTCTATGTAAAACGAGAGTGACATAAGTGTTATGGTGATTCATCCTACTCACTGCACAGACATAGCCTCGTGATTTACATTAAGTATTAAGATAGTAGGCCTATTAATGATTTAATCCTTCGATTCCATTTAATAAAACATTAGTAAGGGTAAAGTAAGCAAATCACCGTGTTAGCTTAAGAAATTCTCGATTTTTCATTATCTTTGAAACAGTTGCATTCAATCACAAAACCAATAACAGCGAACAAGGCTTCCATCAGTTACAATTCAGGATGACACTTCTAACGAAAGGACAATTGGTGCCAATATACGCTAATCCTGGCTACCCTAACGTAAGATAGGAAGTAGCTACCACCTGGCATTGGCAATACAGGACATGTTACTTAATATGAGAGTAAGAGAAATGTGGTCACTATCTCAAGCTCTTTGCTGACTGATTGATTGATAAAATCAAGTAAATTGGTATAAGCAATAGGGCCTGCTTCCATCCACCGGGACAGGTAATTCACCAGGATAATTAGTCCTAAATTAATAGCAACAAGTAATTCAGCAGGCAACCACGGCAACATCTCGCTCGTCTTTGTCATCTGGTGGGATGGGGGGCGGGACTTAGGTGACGTGTCCTGAAAAGAAAGAAAACATTATAATTGCTAGTTAGAAATAATTGGGCCGGTACAGAAATGCAGTTGAATTAATGTACTGAAGTAATTCAAAGCATAAAGGATAACAAACTGATACTTTATCATTTATTATTCAACAATTCTACTTATAGGAAGTATTACCGATACCACAGAGACCATATCTTAGCATTAGTATAACGATTGCTAAATTACTCATAGTTTTTTGAGCGACGTCATTCTCCAAGCTACCCAAAACTAGAGCGTTTGAAAGACGTTTCCCGCGATAAAAAGGTCATTGAACTTGTTGTGCCTCTGTTTTCAAAAACTCCGGCAACGACAGTTTCGTTAAACTACCTGGGTAATCTGAACTACACTTTGGACCACAAATCTATAAACAATCATTGAACTACCCGTGTAATCCCAACTACACTTCGGAGACACAAGTTTGTAAACAATCGTTGAACACAGTTCACTAGTCAACGATTCGTTTGACTTGAAAAAAATACTATTTGAATCTTTATATCTTTAAAGTATGCTCTGTTCATTCTTTTTAATTTTCTTTCTATCAAACCGTTGATTTAATTTGATACATAAAAA
This sequence comes from Macrobrachium nipponense, assembly GCF_015104395.2. Taxonomy (NCBI): domain Eukaryota; kingdom Metazoa; phylum Arthropoda; class Malacostraca; order Decapoda; family Palaemonidae; genus Macrobrachium; species Macrobrachium nipponense. The sequence continues at coordinate 6,281,819 of NC_061107.1, forward strand.
AATTGGCCTTTTGTTTCTTATACCCCATCACCGTTTATGATGTTACTGAAATGGTTCGTCGATCTTCTGTAAAATAACCTATTCATTGTTGTTAAAGAATGTTAAGGTTTGCTTTGACGCTACAGTTCCTCATATGTCATCAGAAGACTGTGAACCATATCAGTTGGAATCTGAGACAAATATGGAATGTTGAAATACAGTTCATCAGCGCTAATTATTACAATCGTTTTCTAAAGAGTTAACAGACGAGATTTTACAGTATAGCCAATATTTTACACGAATTAATTATTTTCTTACATCGTCTATTTGATTCTAAATGTAATTCAGTTATAACTTTTTATTTTACGAAATCATGATTTATTAACTGTAATTATGAGACAATTAATAAAATTTTACGCTACTTTTCCTTGGTTGTATTCATGCAATAACACCAATCTACCAATCAGTGAGGAAGACAATGCAGCCAATGAGGGACCAGGAATTTCATGCCACGAGTGTGTTCCTCTCGTTTATGGGCTGCTGTTTAAAGAGCCCTTTTCGAATTGTTCCAGAATTAGCGAGAGACATCTTTAAAACGCGCTAGCTCAGGTGCAGCATTGAAAGGTAAAATATGCAACACAATAACGGAATGGAGGAACTAATTAATTTTACTGGCTTTTTGGTTCTAAATAGATAATATTGTAGGCTGAATACGGTTATCAATGATATGATAAATTAGTTCCATTTACAGAAACATGATTAAAACAGTTAGTTGAAGATATTATACATCTGTTTGAGAGACTTACAGCTAGGTCTGTTGACAGAAGATTATTACTGGAATGCATAAAACTCCACCTCACCCAGAATCTTGCAACCTTAAACACCTACTTTTGTATGATAATTATTGATTTTTTTACTTGATCATTGTATTTCCTACCGAGTAAGTTAAATCATATGTGCATGTCCCGTAGACATTCTTGCACTATGTCGATCCGCAATTTTTTTCCCTTTCGCAAGTTAAACTTTCGCCTTTACTGATGGATATAGACAGGTTGGAAGTACTTTGTATCGTGGTATTCCGCAGGTAATAACTGGTTACCTATGATATAATTAAAGAGATGCTGGTAGGATGGTAGGTCATCATGATACATCTACAACAAAAGTAATTAAGAGACTTTTAATCAGTTGACATGCAAAATAGAAAATAATAAAACATCCTTCGAAAAGGATAGAATATGGAAGCAGGTATTGCTCGTTAACACATCGCTTCCTAAGGAGTTTCCTGTGATGTTTAATTAACAACGTCATTCAGTATTTCTGCCCTGACGCCTGACCACTGAATGACCTGGAATTGATCAGTCAACTGACCTTCGATCTTTATAAAGAATAACTCCCGACAAACTTTGAATTCCTTTTGTCAACCGGTTCTAATGAGGATGAAATCGAGTAGAGGCAGCGGTATTCAGCCGCATGATGGGAATTAAGCGGCTGCCCGAATTATAAATGAATTACTTCATTATGCAGTAAGCAGTCGCACCATGCGTGAGTAAATAGCTGGTCATAATCCAATTAAGGCAAACAACGATATCAACATTAACCATCGCTACGGTGGATAAAGGATGAAATGGAATTGGTTCCACATGGCTGGATATCGTTGTGGTTTTCATGTGACTTGTGCCATTGGTGAGATTAAAATGATTAACTGAATTGCCTCTGTATTTAAAAAAGATACTAATGGAACTCTTGACCTGAATTTTTTCTTATCTGAATCTTATTATGTATTCTGATATGAAATATAAATTTTTTCCTTAGTATAACGTTTGTCTTACTGTTTTTGAGTTCGCAAAAAAACTTGCTTAAAAAAAAGATACAAATGGAACTCTTGCCCTGAATTTTTTCTTATCTGAATCTCTTTATTTATTCTGTTATAAAATATACATGTGTTCCCTGGATAAAGTTTGTCTTACTGTTTTTCAGTTCTCTAAAAGAGTACTGCATATTTGCAAGAAGACCATTATTTTTGTGAATTAGAACGTTCTGTGGCAACCAGATTTATTTCGCAATCCTAAATTGGAAAAAGACTGTGACACGAATTCAAACGCTCCCCCACTTCTAAAAAAATAGAAACCTTGTTTTGAATTAATGCTATTACCACCCTTGTTTTTAAAAAACGGTACTTTGGTTGTTACTTTTACCAGTAGTAATTCGATACGAACAAGATTAGTTTTTTTGCCTTATTAGGAATCACATTTTTCAATGCTGTCGTGACATGAAATGAATTAAAAGTACAATGAGTGTGATATCAATATTAAAAATATTTATCTACTTTGCACATGTTTGGATTAGTGACTCTCTCTCTCTCTCTCTCTCTCTCTCTCTCTCTCTCTTTCTCTCTCTCTCTCTCTCTCTCTCTCTCTCTCTCTCTCTCTCTCTCTCTCTCTCTCTCAACCTTGAAGACTCGGTTACATATAGTCAGTCTTTTACAAAATCTTTGTAAGCAGGATTGCCTCCATCAGTCCTGATAAGGGTTAGGTAACTTGGGCTGGTTAATAGATATATTCTCTTAATAATGGAGCATTTATATAATGCTGAATATTGTTTTGTGTTTAATTAGTTGTTCTAAATGTTAGTGCTTGTTTGTGAGGATGGAACCTTTTGAAAGTTTAAATAATAACAGATGATTTTCATTAAATACGTTATATATACCGGGGTACTATTATATGAATATCTGTCATAGAACAGGAATATGATATCATAATCGCCCTGTTATTTTCATTTCTGGAAATAAATTCAAAGTATATATAGAGATATATGTGATACTTAACTGGATTGTTTTCGGAAAACTAGTACCTTGAGGCAATTAAACCGTAAGACATGAAACTGGAGTCAAATCGTCCAGGGAAATGATTTGATCTTGTTTATGGCAGACAGCGGGTACGGAACGCAAAATAAAGCTGAAAAGATAGTTCAGCGTCAATGTCCAAAATAACCAAGGAATGTATACAGGCATTCATCGTTTTTCTAATCACAAAATGATCCCCTCTCTCTCTCTCTCTCTCTCTCTCTCTCTCTCTCTCTCTCTCTCTCTCTCTCTCTCTCTCTCTCTCTCTCAGGGTCGATTCCTAAGTTTACTTTGCGTACGCATATATAATAATATAATGTTATATATATATATTATTATATACTATATATATATATAATATACATATATATATAGGTATGTATGTATGTAATTGTATGTATATATATTAACATTAAGCTATTACAGTGGATGACTAGAAAAAGGATAAGACAATTATCACTGAATAGCGAAGGAAACTCTGTGCAGAAAACCTACCCAAAATTAGCTATTATCCACATCTACACTGATTACTCATCAGCAGTGATCAAATCCCACTACACAGAACGCGCCAATCGTCTCTCTGAAATCGAAAATAAATATAATCTCTCTCTCTCTCTCTCTCTCTCTCTCTCTCTCTCTCTCTCTCTCATCTTGCTTGGTGAGACGTACCCGCGTGAAGTCACAATAATCAACAGATATCACAAGTTTAACATACGACTAGAATTTGAGAAATATCTAGAAGTGTTCGTGAACTATCGGTGATAAGATTAGTGTGAAAATAGTAGATAAAGCGTCTTCTAAGTTAGTTTATCAAGTGAATACTATAAATCAGAACAAGATGGCAGTAAGTTCCAACTGCGGGAAAAGGTGGCGTAATTTGGCGTGTCTAGCAGATTCGCAATACGATGAGGTAGCAGGAAGGGAACTGGCATTTCTCATCTATGAAATCAGCAACAGTCCTAACCAAAAAGATACAAAAGCATTCATAGATATATTAGAAGGATATAATCCTTCAAACTGGAACAAATCTAATGAAAACATCTTGAAAATAATTGAAGAAGTTCCAAATAAAATCCAAGTGGTCAAGAGACTCATAAAGAAAATATACATAAACCAACATATTCCGACAAAGAAAATGAATAAGGTGAATCTTGTGAATATACTAATTGATGCATTAGGAAAAAGAATGCCAAAAGCATGCAAACTGTGTAAGGTTTGGTATAGCATAGTCAATCCACAAAACCTAATCAGAAAATGTGCTGCATGCAACATTCCGACCCATCCACAGTGTGCTGAGGTAATACAAGATTTGAGAAAAGATACAAGAATTTTTTGTTCAACATGTCTATCATGGATAGACAATGTTATTAAATCAAGATTGAATGTACAAATAGTTGAGGATGAAGAAGAAGAGGAAGAGGAAGAAGAAGAAGAAAAAGAAGAAGAGGAAAACGGAAGAGAAGTAAACAAAAATGAAATGACAGAAAAAAATAAGGAAAACAAAGAACAAGATAAAAGTATGGATGCAGAGATACTCATTGATACTACATATAGGCAATAAAGCAGCATACCTACGAAGAAATAAATTACGATATGACAACAGAAAAGCAAATCCCGAAGAGGCTCTACCCAGATCTATACAATGACGGGAAAGAGGAAAAAATAGACAAGAAAGACAAAATCTGCAACCTTTTGAAAAGAGGGAATTGCAGATTTGGAGAAAGATGTTACTACAAACATCCTAAGATATGTCAAAACTATGAAATATATGGTAAATGTGCATACTTAGATGGATATGGGGATGATTGCAGAGATCTGCATCCAAAAATATGTAAAAACCTAAAAGAAGGAAAAGGATGTAAGTTCGACAAAAAAATGCAAATATATGCACCCTGTAGCCTTGAATCATAATCAAATAAATAACCAACCAAGTAATAAAATCCAAATAAGAAAGAAACAAATAAAGAGAGAAAATCAAGAATGGTCAGGGTAAAAGAGAAAAGCAAACCACCATGAGATATGCAGAGGTGTCAGCAAAGAATTTCAAAGCATCAGCTCCGAAATTCTACTCAAGAGATAATAACTGTATTTATTATGCAAGAGGATATTGCAGAAACGGAGAAAATTGCAGATTCAGACACAAAATGAATAATTATGATGAAGGAAGATCAAATATTATGGAAAAGTTGGATTTTTTAATGTCAGAATTTATTCTGGAAATGAAAAAAGAACAACATACCAGAAAGGAAAGAGACATGGGAAAAATCCTTCCATTACTATCAGTATTAAATGAAGGAGAAAAACACGCAAACCATCATAGTGATGAATGCGCAGGGTTTAGTTACGAGTAACTCAAAAAGAAAAATAGAGTACTTAGAAGAACTAACCCAAAATGAAAAGAAATAGATATAATGAATATAAGTGAAACCTGGTATTTCCCAAGAGACTGGGAATGATGATCAAATAAAAGGGTTCCAAACTTATAGATCAGATAGAAAAAATAGGAATCAAGGGGGAACCGCAATATATGGGAAAGACAAAAACAAGGAAAAATATATGAGAAATATAGTAACTCAGAATGTGAACTAATAGCGGTATGAATTTGAATCTGAAAAATTGATGAAAACATAGTAACGTAATTAGGACCTACCTAATACTAAAGAGTTTGACTTAATAATTGAAAAATTGGATGATATATGTAGAAATCACAAGGACTGGACTATTCTCCTATCTGGTGACTTCAACTTTCCTTTCGTAGAATGGAAAGAACGCGAATAGGAGATTGTGGTTGTACTTATACATATAAAAAAGAGAGTAATAGTAGTGCAGAAGATAAGAGGCAATTTGAAAAGCTATTAGATATGCTACTAGAATACAACATTCAACAAATAAATCACCTGCCAACAAGAAAGGAAAATACTTTAGACCTAGTATTGTGAACGAGATGAATTATGTTAAAGAAATAATAGTTTATAATGCGAGTATTTCAGACCATAATGTCATAGAATTAACAGTTCATTCCAAAGCAAGTGAAAATAGAGATAAGCAAGAATTGAAAAAGTGGGAAGGATATGGAAATACAACTTCTACAGTAAAAATATAAAATGGTCAGAAATTAATGAAGAATTAAACAAAGATTGATAACATTTTCGTAAGTGATGACATAAGGGTAAATACGGAGATATTATATAAAATATTGGAGATAATAGTGGAAAAATATATACCGAAGAAGAAAAGTAAACATCATTCATGCATACCAAGAGACAGAAAGAATCTTGTTCCAGAAAAATCAGAAAGTGGAAAAAAGGTCTTGCAAAAAAAAAAAGAAAAAAATGCATGGAAAGTTATGAACTAAAAAGTAAGATAGAAAATGCAGAAAAAAAAGATTATACAATCAAAAGAAAATGAAAAACGGGACTTGGAAGAAAAAACCCTATTAAATATCAAGCAAAACCCCAAACTATTATACTCATATGCGAAGAAGATGAATAAAAGAAGAATAGAAATAGGCCCTCTGAGAATTGAAGGGAGATTAACGAATGAAAAAAAGGAAATTTGCACATACTGGCAGAACGATATAAGAGAGAATTCACCCCTAGAATGATAATGAAGATAATGATATAGAAGTAAGGATGAAAATAGTGAATATTTAGCTGACATAGATATTAATGAAGCTGATATTTGTGCAAGCTATTAATGAAATTGAAAAATGGAGCTGCTGCAGGGCCTGATGGAATTTCCATGCTATTTTGTTAAAGAAAGTAGTTCATTCTATCGCAAAGCCACTTGCAATATTATTAAGACAAAGTGAAGATACAGGCAAGATATATGATGAGCACAAATTAGCGTATATTACCCCTACTTTCAAAAGTGGATCAAGACTAGAGGCAAGTAATTATAGGCCTGTGAGTCTAACATCACATATAATGAAAGTGTATGAAAGGGTAATGAAGAAAAATATTATGAAACATTTAATAAAAAATAATTTGTTTAATAAAGGACAACATGGTTTCGTACCCGGAAAAAGTACACAAACCCAACTGTTAGTCCACCGTGAAAACATATTCAAAAATATGAAAAGCGGAAATGAAACAGATGTGGTTTATTTAGACTTTGCAAAAGCTTTTGATAAAGTAGACCATAATATATTAGCGAAGAAAATTAGAAAACACAATATCGTGGATAAAGTAGGAAGATGGTTAAAAGAATTTTTACACAACAGAAAACAGATAGTTATTGCAAACGACGAGAAATCGGATGAAGCCAAGGTAATATCCGGTGTGCCGCAAGGTACGGTGTTAGCTGCAATACTGTTTGTTATTATGATTGAAGACATAGACAATAATGTTAAGGATTCGGTAGTGAGTAGTTTCGCAGATGACACAAGAATAAGTAGAGAAATTACTTGTGATGAAGATAGGAACGCTCTACAAAGAGACCTTAACAAAGTATATGATTGGGCAGAGGTAAATAGGATGGTATTTAACTCTGATAAATTTGAATCATAAATTATGGAGACAGAGAAAGAAAGCTATATGCATATAAGGGACCTAATAATGAGACCATCACAAATAAGGAAGCAGTTAAAGACCTTGGTGTGATGATGAATAGGAACATGTTATGCAATGATCAAATAGCAACTCTGTTGGCAAAATGTAAAGCAAAAATGGGAATGTTGTTACGGCACTTCCAAACAAGAAAAGCTGAACACATGATTATGCTTTATAAAACATATGTTCGTAGTCCACTTGAATATTGCAATATGATATGGTACCCACACTATCAAAAGGATATTGCACAAATAGAGAGTGTACAAAGGTCCTTTACAGCTAGAATAGAAGAAGTTAAGGACCTAGACTACTGGGAAAGACTACAATTCTTAAAATTATATAGTCTGGAAAGGAGAAGAGAACGCTACATGATAATTCAGGCATGGAAACAGATAGAAGGAATAGCAGAAAATATCATGGAACTAAAAATATCAGAAAGAGCAAGCAGAGGTAGATTAATAGTGCCCAAAAATATACCAGGAAAAAAATAAGGAAAGCACACAGGACATTAATCCACTACGCACCAGCATCGATAATGCAGCGTCTATTCAATGCGTTGCCAGCTCATCTGAGGAATATATCAGGAGTGAGCGTAGATGTGTTTAAGAATAAGCTCGACAAATATCTAAACTGCATCCCAGACCATCCAAGATTGGAAGATGCAAAATATACCGGAAGATGTACTAGCAACTCTCTGGTAGACATTAGAGGTGCCTCACACTGAGGGACCTGGGGCAACCCGAACAAGATGTAAGGTCTGTAAGGTAAGGTAAGGTCTCTCTCTCTCTCTCTCTCTCTTTCTTGAGTTTATGTGATTCTAAGCAGGTCAAAATTATTTGGAGTACCTGCTTGCACTCGCAATGATTTGAAGAGGTCTTTGTGTAGCTCTCTCTCTCTCTATCTCTCTCTCTCTCTCTCATTTATGTAATTCTAATTGGATAAATATCATTTGGGGTACCTGTTTGCACTCGCAATGATTTGAAAAGGTCTCTCTCTCTCTCTGTTTCTTCTGCAAAGAAATTACGTCAATTCGTCAGGAAATATTACGGTTAGAAATCTATATCTCACAAATACAATAACCAACTGCTTCTACGAAATCCGAGAGCCGGGTAAATATTTCTGCAATCCAGTCATCGGTAAATATATTTCCTCGGATAAAGATACGAATGCAATATCACTAAAATGAGTTTGTTTTCCCTTTCAGATTCGCAATATAGTCATTTTTCCACGAGACGAGGAAAAATTTGACATTGCAAATGGTGTTGGCTCTTTCATGATCTCGACGTGGAAAAATGGTCTCGGGGAATCTTTCCCTCCGGGAGAGGAGAGAACAGCAGGAAAACTTTAGGTTTTTTTTTCCAGAAAAAGTACATAATCTTCTTCTGGCTCAGAATTTGCTATAATACCGTACGTAAAAGTTCATCATTTAGTAAGATTATGAAAGTATTCCGCGTTTTTTTAAACTATGAAATTATTAGGAGGCAAAATTCCTCATAGGAAAAACTATATTTTTAAAGTTCCTTTAGATAAATTGGCCTTAATGCGACATGCAAGAATTCGTTATATGTTCGAAATCATGATAAAAACATTGTCAGAATGAGTGAGAGAAAGAAGTGCCCTCAAGAACTTGAGAAGAGAAATGAAAAGGCAAAACATAACATAAAAAGATTTAATATCTTATTATTCTCCAACGGCTTTCTAAGCGAACGAAATGACGTATAGTGAAACTAGAAAATTCTGAAGAAAAGGTTATTCACCTTCATAAAAGAAAACTTAGGACGGTATTTTACCTTTGATCTTTGGACCATCTCTACTTTCCTTATGGAGACTACTAATGAAAATGTTTTCAACTTTACGTTATTGCAGCGTCTACTGTACTTTGTTTCTGTGAGTGAAATTTACTATAAGAAGGAGTGATCCGGCCCCCAGCTTACTCGGAACACACGCAAGATTTTTCCCTCACGCATAAGTTGTAAACATTATATTCCTAACTTTAAACAAATATTAAAATGGGCTAAAATCTACCGTCAAATATTGCGTTGTTTCACCAACAAAAATTAAAACATAAACTAAATTTTATTAGAAATAATATTTCTGTACTGTTTAAAATGCAATTTATTTATGTATTACATTTTCATTCTAATAAATAAATCATAAATATCCTATCCTGAAATTCCTGTATTTTCAACTCAGCGTGAAACACCTTTTCCAGACCTTTTTAGGGTCTTCCATTGACCTTTCCTAACCCACCAATAAGAACAAAAACAACAAAGTTGTTCGTAGGCTTACTCCTCGAGTAAGCGGAAACGTTCCACCAAGCGCATGCACATCAGTAAAGAGCTGGACTGACCTAAAAAAAAAAAAAAAAATAAAATAAACATTGTAGGCCATGGCCCTTTCTGCCAGATGCTCTTCGTTTAGTACCATAAAATCCTGGACAAATTATGGTACGATTATGGCTAACTTAAACCTTAAATAAAGTACAAACTACTGAGACTAGAGGGCTGCAATTTGGTACGGCCTGGTGGTGGCCAGGCCTACATAGTTGCCAGACGTACGATTATGACTAACCTTAACCTTAAATAAAAGTAAAATCTAATGAGGTTAGAGGGCTGCAATTTGAAATGTTTGATGGTTGGAGGGTGGATGATCAACATACCAGTTTGCAGCCTTCTAGCCTCAGTTGGTCTTAAGATCTAAGGGAGGACAGCCAGACAAAGGCATCTTAATAGTTTTCTTTCACGGAAAAAAACTAGCACTTGGAATATATTGCGAAACTGCGTCAGGTGGACGAAGCGATCTGGGAAACCGCTCATCAGTCGTTTGAGAATTTAACGACGAGCAGAAAAAGAGAAAAACCGAGCAGTTAACACGATTAGAAATTCGCTCTTCAGAACCTCAGGAGCCAAAGAACAGGAGAAATAAGAAGAGTAACATTCTAATGATCTTGACAAAAGATAAAAAATGTGAAAAAAAAAAAAAATTTTTTTACTTCCTTGTAATCAGGAGGGAAAGAAAATCGATATCTCGTTACGGATCTTTATCATCATAACAGTTAGTTAGTTAATTTATTGACAAAACATACAATACGTTATGTACTTACATAAATTTATACACGAGTACATTATTTTAGTTACAAAAATCATTGAGAACAAAACATAGTTTTACACACATACATATGTACACACACCATATATATATTTTGTCCAAAACAAAACATTAAACCTATATATGGTAGGTGAACACTTCACTGATATAATCCCCAGTACTCATGAATATACCTACATAAATCAGCAACTAAATCAGGCTCCACATCCATCAAAATTAGCCACACTTGTAAAGTTCAACCTATTAAATCTTGTACGGCAACCGCCAGATAAGGGACAAGAAATAAGTACATGACTTTCTGATTGTACACTAATATTATCACAGTGCAAGTTCTTGCACAGGTCGGGATTCTGCTCCATCTACCTGTCTCCACCTTCAGATTATGAGACATCAGACGCAGCGTGTGAATGACACTCGGGCAGAAATCTGGGACATACTGGGTAGTAGAATAAACCATATGTACACTCAGGGAAGGGTTTTTAACTCAGGACACATATGTATTGTTGAATTTCGTGGCATTTTCAGCTCTCTCGCGTACTTCCTGTGCAAACATTTCCAAAGAATTTTGCTCCTTATTTTGTTCTAACATGTTTGCTAAAAAACTATAACGTGGAGTTCCGTTGTCTCTGCACAAATCAAAGACGTAATTGAATGGCAATTCTTCATCTATATTTTCTCTCTTGGACACCAAAAAAGGATTTCTGTTTTCTTCTTATGATATCCTTTACGGGCAGAATGCCTCCCTCCATCATACATAATTTAATACTCGTGTTCTTTCGAACACCTAGCAAAAAACTTTGACTAACTTATTATACTGTTTTCTATCCCTTTAATATTATTAGTTGTCCAGGATTCACAGCTATATAACAGTGCTGACATTACCGCTGCATCGAAAACTCTGTATATACATATGGCATTTGGCTGTTAGCCACACAAAAAATTGTAAATTGTTTATTTACTACTGCCTCGCTACGGCTCTCGTGCAGACTAATGACATCACCCAACTTGCCACTATCACGAACCACGCTCCAAGGTAAAGATATCTCTGAGTGTATCTCACAATAATACTTTCTACATGTAAGTCTGTTAGATCATCATCATCATTATTTATCACAAAAATTTAGTTTTTGACTCATTAATAACCAATTCCATATTCAGCACAAAATTTACAAAGATACTTTTAAAACTTTTTCTTGCACATTTCTCTACTTGTAGCTAAGATAACCGCGTCATCCATTAGTAAGAGAACATTTAGTGCTCCTAAAAATCCATCGGAAGCAACGGCTTCCTGCAACATACGCACCAGCACCTTGTCGAACACCAAT
>NC_061107.1:6294122-6296622 GCF_015104395.2 Macrobrachium nipponense
TTTTTAAACATATGTCCCATTTTTAAACCATATATGGATACACAGGGTAGCAATAGAAATGGTGGATATAGAGGGTACATGCAGATTTTGATAGCTTTTATGTTTTTATTTCGTCATGGAACATTGTAAAATGTCTGTCAATGCTTAAAATAGTACTGGGATATAATTTGCTAACTAAACCGTTTCCATCTCCCACCCCCTGAGTTTTTTCGTCGAAAGAACCCTGGGCTGCAATTATCAGTAGCCTTAGGAGCAGCTTCAGAAAGCGAGTTTGTCCTTTGAACTTTAATTAAAAACTGAGTTATATTGAAGATACGTTTGTTGTTTGTCTCAACAGTACAGCGAAGTTCACAGACAGAGACCTTCTTTAAGTTCAAGTAAAAGGAGGCTAAAATGTCTGAAGGAATCAATCATAGATGAGCATCAGTGGATATAAGCCAATGCCATTCATCCCAAGTATGTTTGTTCTTTTGAAATGGATGAAAATAGAGATTGAACAGAGATGGAGTGATAATGGATTACCTTTGCCTACTAAATTTCCATCGGTGAGATTGCAGTCTTTGTGTGAGTTTTAATTTATTAATCACTGAGAAACTTTGCGTATATAAATGTTCCGAAATCCTGGTAAAGTGTCAAGTGTTTTTACTTTAGAAATTTATCAATGTATATTATACATGTGTAATATTTATATACAAACGTAAAACATTATATCTATATATTTATATATATATATATACTATATATATATATATATATATATATATATGTGTGTGTGTGTGTGTGTGTGTGTGTGTTTGTGTGTGTGTGGTCTTTGTGTGGGGTGTGTGTGTGTGTATTATAGATGTATATATATATATATATATATATAAGATATATATATATATATATATATAGTATTCATTCATATATATATTTCTTATGGTCCCTGTTATACGTTGATACCACCAAGTTTGTCAAATTAATTTCGGTTCACCATTCAATGCTTCCCATGAAACTGCCAAGAATTCCAGTTTCCATTTTATCCTTAACAGACATCCATTTCCAGCGCCTAGCAAAGCCAAATGACCGGTGAACAAAACAGCAGAACAACTCAAGCTAAACTTCGCATTGTTGAAGCATCGGCGGAAGGCGATAAGGTATAAAGCTGGGTAAAAAATACACCAATTTCAAAAAACTGTATCAAAACAATAACAATTTAGCGTTTATATTGTCTCATTCGTTAACTCAACAAGAGCCACGAATGATACCTGGACGCATTTTGTTATTATTATTTTTTTTTTTTTGCTCTATCACAGTCCTCAATTCGACTGGGTGGTATTATTTATAGTGTGGGGTTCGGGTTGCATCCTGCCCCTCCTTAGGAGCCATCACTTTTCTTTACTATGTGCGCCGTTTCTAGGATCACACTCTTCTGCATGAGTCCTGGAGCTACTTCAGCCTACTAGTTTTTCCAGATTCCTTTTCACGGATCTTTGGGATCGTGCCTAGTGCTCCTCGATTATTGGGGTACGATTTCACTGGCATATCCCATATCCTTCTTATTTCTATTTCAGATCTTGATACTTATCCACATTTTTTCCCTCTTTCTCTTCAACTCTGGTGGTCCCATGGTATTGCGACATCAATGATGATAATTTCTCTTGACTTTGTCAATCAACGTCACGTCTGGTCTGTTTGCACGTTTCACCATATCCGTTTTGATACCATAGTCCCAGAGGATTCTTTTGCGTGATCGTTTTCTATCACTCCCTCAAGGTTGGTGCTTCGTACCACTTATTACGCAAGGTAGCTGATGTTTCTTGCACAGACTCAGGGAGGGCTTTTGCCACTGAATCATGCCTCTTTTTGTACTGGTTCTGTGCAAGTGCGGGAAGATCCCTCTCTGATATAACCTCTGCCTAGTCTTATCCAGAGCTTGTAAGTATTGTATTCCAGTTGCGCATTGTATTTTTGAGGAAGCTGATGGTGTTTTCCTCTGCCCCATATATTTTCAGGCATTCTATTAGCCAGGTGTGTGGTATCATTATTATTATTATTATTATTATTATTATTATTTATTATTATTATTATTATTATATTTATTATTATTTTGTTTTCTGTCAATCTCCGCCATCATATTCGACTGGGTTGTTTTAATATCGTGGCGTTCCGGGTTGCATCCTGCCTCCTCAGGAGTCCATCACTTTTCTCACTACGGTGCGCTGTTTTCTAATAAGCACATTCTTTCTGCATGAGTCCTGGAGCTACTTCGGCATCTATGGTTTTTCAGGTTTCTTTCCAGGGATCTTGGGGATCGTGCCAAGTTTTCCCTTTGATTAAGGGTACAATTTCCACTGGCATATCCATATCCTTCTATTTCTATTTGAGGTGGCTGGATATTTATCAAATTTTTATCTTTCTCTCCCATCTACTCTGGTGTTTTCCTATGCTATTGCGACATAAATGAGTGATACTTTCCTCTTGAAATTTGACAATCAACGTCGAGACTAGTCTATTTGTA
>NC_061107.1:6304122-6311622 GCF_015104395.2 Macrobrachium nipponense
ATCGAAATTTGATATAACGAGAGAGAGAAGAGAGAGAGAGAGAGAGAGAGATAGGGAGAGAGAGACGAGAGAGAGAGAGTAGAAGGAGAGAGAGGAACCTGTCCTGCCAGCTGGTGATATTTTACTCAGAACGTCTGTTTTGTTATGATGATAAAGATCCGTTAAACGAGATTGATTTTTTTTTGACTTTTTTTTCTCTTGATTTTCAAAGAAGTAAAAAAAAAAAATTTTGTTTCCACATTTTCTTATTCTTAGTTAAGATCATTTGATTGCTACTCTTTTTATTTCTTCTGTTCTTTGGCGTCTGGAGGTTCTGAAGAGCGAATTTATAGTCGTGTTAACTGCTCGGTTTTTTTCTGTTTTTTTCTGTTCGTCATTAAATTCTCAAACGACTGATGAGCGGTTTTCTAGATCGCTCGTCCACCTGACGCAGTTTTTTCTCAACATATTCCAAGTGCTAGTTTTTTTTTTCCGTTTTTTCCGTAAAAGAAAACTATTAAGATGGCTTTGTCTGTCTGTCAGTACTTTTCTGTCCGCCCTTGAGGATCTTAAAGTCTACAGAGGCCTTTAGATGGTCTGCAAATTGGTAATGCTGATCATCCACCCTCCAATCATCAAACATTCCAAATTGCAGCCTTCTAGCCTAATTAGATTTTACTTTATTAAAGGTTAAGGTTAGTCATAATCGTACGTCTGGCAACTATGTAGGCCTAGCCAGCACCAGGCCGTACAAAATTGCAGCCCTCTAGACTCAGTAGTTTGTACTTTATTTAAGATTAAAGTTAGCCATAATTGTGTCATAATTTTTCCAGGATTTTATGGTACCAAACGAAGAGCATCTGGCAGAAAGGGCCTTGACCTACAATGTTTTTTTTTTTTTTTTTAGAAGGTCAGTTCAGCTCTTTACTGATGTGTATGCGTTTGACGGAATGTTTCGACTTACTCGTGGAGTAAGCCTACAAACAACATTGTTGTTGTTGTTCTTATTGATGGGTTAGTTGACCCTAAAAAAGGTCTGAAAAAGATGCTTCACGCTGAGTTGAAAATACAGGAATTTCAGGATAGGATATTTATGATTTATTTATTAGAATGAAAATGTAATAAATAAATAAATTGTATTTTAAACAGTACAGAAATATTATTTCTAATAAAATTTAGTGTATGTTTTAATTTTTGTTGGTGAAACAACGCAATATTTAACGGTAGATTTTAGCACATTTTTAATATATATTAAAAGTTAGGAATATAATGTTTACAACTTATGCGTGTGAGGGAAAAATCTTGCGTGTGTCCCGAGTAAGCTGGGGGGCGGATCACTCCTTGTTATAGTAAATTACACTCATGCAAAGCAAAGTTTAACAGGAGACTTATGAAAATACATTTTTCATAAGTTGTCTCCATAAGGGAAGTAGAGATGGTCCAAAGCTCAAAGGTAAAATACCGTCCAAAGTTTTCTTTTACGAATGTGAATAACCTTTTCTTCAGGATTTTTTTTAGTTTCACTATACGTCATTTCGTTCGCTTAGAAAGCCGTTGGAGAATAATAAGATATTAAATCTTTTTAATGTTATGTTTTGTCTTTTCATTTCCCTTCTCAAGTTCTTGAGGGAACTTCTTTCTCTCACTCATTCTGACAATGTTGTTATCATGATATCGAACATATAGCGAATTCTTGCATGTCTCATTAAGGGTAATTTGTCTAAAAGAGTCTTAAAAACAACTTTAAATATCAAATTTTTCCTAGAATGAAAAAAAAAAATTTTTTTGAGCCCTTTGCGTCCCTGCGTCCACAATAATTTTCATAGCTTAAAATAACGCGGAATACTTTCATAAGTCTTCTAAATGATGAACTTTTACGTACGGTATTATAGCAAAATCTGAGCCAGAAGAAAGATTTTGTACTTTTCTGGAAAAAAAAAACCTAAAGTTTTCCTGCTGCTCTCTCCTCTCCCGGAGGGAAAAAAACACCCCCAGGTTATTACCTCTGAAGAGGGAAAGATTCCCCGAGACCATTTTTTCCCGTCGAGATCATGAAAGAGCCAACACCATTTGCAATGTCAAATTTTTCCTCGCCTCGTAGAAAAATGACTATATTGCGAATCTGAAGGGGAAAAACTCATTTTAATGATATTGCATTCGTATCTTTATCCGAGGAAATATATTTACCCGATGACTGGATTCGCAGAATATATTTACCGGCTCTCGGATTTCGTAGATGCAGCTGGTTATTGTATGGGTGAGATGTAGATTTCTAACCGTAATATTTCCCGGCGAATTAACGTAATTTCTTTGCAGAAGAAACAGTTTTAATAGACATGGCTCTTTTCATACTTTTTTCTCTGTTGAGAGAGAGAGAGAGAGAGAGAGAGAGAGAGCTACGCAAAGACCTCTTCAAATCATTGCGAGTGCAAACAGGTACCCCAAATAATTTTGACCTGCTTAGAATCACATAACCGAGAGAGACAGAGACAGAGACAGAGACAGAGACAGAGAGAGAGAGAGAGAGACAGAGACAGAGAGGACAGAGAGAGAGAGGAGAGAGAGAGAGAGAGAGAGAGAGAGAATGAAATTTATCTTCGATTTCAAAGAGGCGATTGGCGCGTTCTGTGTTGTCAGATTTGATATACTGCTGATGAATAATCAGCTGTGTAGATGTGGAAAATAGCTAATTTCGCTATTCAGTGATCATTGTCTTATACGTTTTCTAGTTACCCACTGTAATATGTTAATGCTGAAAAAAATATATATAAAGCAATATAATTCGAACGAAAAGCTGAAGTTTCTGCCATTCAATTTTAATTCAAATAATAAGTTGCTGAGGCTACCCCATTCTTTTAAAAAAATCACCTTTATTGTGAACGGCTATAGTAGATTCACATCACTGGTGCATCTGATGTCTAGGTCAGTCCCTTACGATGCTCCTGATTGGCTGTTGATAAGCCAATCAAGGGGCTGGAAACTCTCAGTCTCTGTCAAAAGTTAACATAAGGAAGTATGTATGTTCCACCTCTCCTGAGGGATACGTCTTTCAAAAGCATCCCTCAGGAGAGACGGAACATACATCCTGCCTTTATGAATTCTCGAGAGAGACTGAGGAGAGTTTCCAGCCCTGTGATTGGCTTCCCAACAGCCAATCAGGAGCGTCGTAAAGGACTGGCCTAGACATCAAATACACGGCTGATGTGAATCCACTATAGAAATAGCTGTAACAGAGACATTAATTAGGACTATTCTCCCATTGGTTACCTTATTAAAGTTGCAATTCTTCGGCCACTTCTTCAGGAAACCACATTGAAACTGGTTGCATAATGACAATCTCCTGCTGTGTACCCTTCAGGAAACGAGACGGCCAATGTACAATATCCACGCAGCAAAGGTTCTCTATCCAAATCACTAGTTTCGTAAGCTTCAACACAAAGTCTTTCGTATCTTTTGAGTGGTTTTCTTCATATCTGCTTGGAATTTATCATTTTATACTAATACGGGAATCGTGCGTCGTTTTGATATCCATGAGCAAGCGCTCATAAAGTTGTATTGAGTTGTTCTTGAACGTGAAATGTTTCTCTAATAACTGTACATACTTCCACATTGCATTTAAGGTTTTCATGGAATTTCTCGTCGGGGGGGGAATGATTACCCTGAAATGTTTCATGATTCTTTCCAATCCTCGTAATTACGTTTACGTAAACATGACAAAACAGGCGTATTAATACAGTTAGTTCATAAATGAGAGAGCTCTGTGTTGCTCATATTCAGGATGTCGGTAAACGGTAATATGTGGGTTTTTCTTGTCAATATCAATAAGTAAAAAATGAGCCGAAGAATATGTTCTTGTCTAATGTTTCTTGGTCGTTTTCTGGTCGACAAGAATGAAAACTAGTATTAAGCAGAGAATAGAATGGAATGTGATTTCCATCTCTCTCTCGCTCTCTCTCTCTCTCTCTCATCTCTCTCTCTCTCTATCTATATAATATATATATATAAGTATATATATGTATATATATATATATTATATATATATATATATATATATGTATATATATACTATAATATATATATATAATGGTTTAGACCATATTTTTTCAAACTCAAGTATCTCTCTCTCTCTCTCTCTTCTCTCTCGGTCGGCTCTCTCTCTCTCTCTCAGTGACATTTTGCTTGGTGAGACGTTTACCGCGCACAGTCTGATAATCAACAGATATCAATCGTTTAACATTCGTCTGGAAATAAAAATCTAGAAGTGTTCGTGAACTGTCGGCGATAAGATTAGTGTGAAAATAGTAGTATAAAGCCTCTACTAAGTTAGTTTATCAAGCGAAATACTTTAAATCAGATCAAGATGGCAGTAAGTTCCAGCTGTGGAAAAAAATGGCGAAATTTAGCGTGTTTAGCAGATTCGCAATATGATGAGGTAGCAGGAAGGGAGCTGGCATTTCTCATCTATGAGATCAACAACAGCCATAACCAAAAAGATGCAAAAGCACTCCATAGATATATTAGATGGATATGGATCCTTCCAAACTGGAAACAAAGTCCAACAGAAAACAATCTTGAAAATAATTTGAGGAAGGTTCCAAATAAAATACAAGTGGTCAAAAGACTCATAAAGAAAATATACATGAATCAACATATTCCGACAAAGAAGACGAATAAGGTGAACATTGTGAATATCCTAATTGATGCATTAGGAAAAAGAATGCCAAAAGCATGCAAACTGTGAAAGGTGTGGTATAGCATAGTTAATCCACAAAACCTGATCAGAAAATGTTCTGCTTGTAACATTCCAACGCATCCTCAATGTACTGAAGTAATGCAAGATATGAGAAAAGATGCCAGAATATTTTGTTCAGCATGTCTATCATGGATAGACAATGTTATTAAATCAAGACTGAATGTACAGATAGTTGAGGATGAAGAAGAAGAGGAAGAGGAAGAAGAAGAAGAGGAAAACGGAAGAGAAGTAAACAAAAACAAGAACAAGATAAAAGTATGGATGCAGAGATACTCATTGATACTACATATGAGGCAATCAAGCAGCATACATACGAAGAAATAAATTACGACATGACAACACAAAAGAAAATCCCGAAGAGGCTCTACCCAGATCTGAACAATGATGGGAAAGAGGAAAAAATAGACAAGAAAGACAAATTCTGCAACCTTTCTAAAAGAGGGAATTGCAGATTCGGAGAAAGATGTTACTACAAACATCCTAAGGTATGTCACAACAATGAAATATATGATAAATATGCATACTTAGACGGCTATGAGGATGATTGCAAAGATCTACATAAAAAATTAAGCAAAAACCTAAAAGAAGGAAAAGGATGTAAGTTAGACAAAAAATGTAAATATATGCACCCTGTAGCTATGAATCAAAATCAAATAAATAATCAATCAAATAGTAAAATCCCAAATAAGAAAGAAACAAATAAAGAGAGGGACAAAGAATATCAGGTGAAAGAAAAAAACTAGTCATCACCACGATATGCAGTGTCAGCAAAATATTTCCAAGCATCAGCTCCCAGATACAACTCAAGAGATAAGAACTGTATATATGATGCAAGAGGATATTGCAGATACGGAGAAAATTGCAGATTCAGACACAAAATGAATAATTATGATGAAGGAAGATCAAATATGGAAAAGTTGGATTTTTTAATGTCAGAATTTCTCGAAATGAAGAAAAGAACAACATACCAGAAAAGGAAAGAGACATGGGAAAATCCTTATTATTACCAATATTAAATGAAGGAGAAAACGTGCAAACCATCATAGTGATGAATGCGCAGGGTTTAGTTACGAGTAACTCAAAAAGAAAAATAGAGTACTTAGAAGAACTAACCCAAATGAAAAGAAAATAGATATAATGAATATAAGTGAAACCTGGTATTCCCAAGACACTGGGAATGATGATCAAATAGGGTTCCTAACTTATAGATCAGATAGAAGAAATAGGAATCAGGGGGAACCGCAATATATGGGAAAGACAAAAAACACGAAAAAATATATGAGAAATATAGTAACTCAGAATGTGAACTAATAGCTGTAGAATTTGAATCCTAAAAATTAATGAACATAGTAATATATAGACCCCCTAATACCAAAGAGTTTGACATAATAATAGAAAAATTGGATGATATGTGTAGAAATCACAAGGACTGGACTATTCTCCTATCTGGAGACTTTAACTTTCCTTTCGTAGACTGGAAAGAACGAATAGGAGATTGTGGTTGTATTTATACATATAAAAAAGAGAGTAATAGTAGTGCACAAGATAAGAGGCAATTCGAAAAGCTATTAGATATGCTACTACAATACAACATTCAACAAATAAATCACCTGCCAACAAGAAAGGAAAATACTTTAGACCTAGTATTTGTGAATGAGGTGAATTATGTTAAAGAAATAATAGTTAATAATGCGAGTATTTCAGACCATAATGGCATAGAATTAACAGTCCATTCCAAAGCAAGTGAAAACAGAGATAAGCAAGAAATGAAAAAGTGGGAAGAATATGGAAAATACAACTTCTAAAGTAAAAATATATAATGGTCAGAAATAAATGAAGAATTAAACAAAGATTGGGATAACATTTTCGTAAGTGATGACATAAGGGTAAATACGGAGATATATTATATAAAATATAGAGAAAATATATACCGAAAAGAAGAAGAAATAAACATCAGTCATGCATACCAAGAGACAGAAGGATCTTGTTTCAGAAAATCAGAGTGGAAAAAGGTCTCGCAAAAGAAAAAAATGCATGGAAAGTTATTTAGAACTAAAAAGTAAGATAGAAAATGCAGAAACAAAAGATATTATACAATCAAAGGAAAAAAAAAACGGGACTTGGAAGAAAAAACCCTAGTAAATATCAAGCAAAACCCCAAACTATTATACTCGTACACGAAAAAGATGAATAAAAGAAGAATAGAAATAGGCTCTCTAAGAATTGAAGGAGATTAACGAATGAAAAAAAAGGAATATGCAAAATATTGGTAGAACGACGATAAGAGAGAATTCACCCCTAGACTTTGATAATGAAGATAATGATATAAAACATGGGAAGGGTGAAAATAGGACAGTCAGTGACGTTTATCCAATCATGGGGGGACGAAAAATTATTATCAATTAAAAAATTCCCCTTCGGTACATATATGAAAATATATCATTGGGAGGTAAAGTGAATTTAGATATTAAAGGACATTTTGTAGCTTGAATTGATATATAAATGGATCCACGGTTCGATGTGGGATAATTATTCATAACAAAAGGCTCTCGTGCTGTCAACCGCTCAGAATTGGCCAACATGGTAGACGGGGTTCATATCGATATTCTAATTACGAAACACCCAGATCCGAGGGGATTTGTTAAGGTCAGAATCGATATGAATTATAGCGTCTCTGTTGGCTGATTGGTTAGCGTCATGACTGTCCTGATTTCGTCCCCGGTCCACTTGGACGGTGGTTCGATCCCATGGGGGGACGAAATTATTAT